>NC_090737.1:15157903-15175403 GCF_036898095.1 Palaemon carinicauda
AACTCAAGTTGTTCACATTTTTTAAAGAGGAAAATGCATGATGCTCCCAATTTTTAGAGGAAGACTCGAGTTGTTCACAGTTTTTAAAGAGGAAAATGCATGCTGCTCCCAATTTTAGAGGAAACTCAAGTTGTTCACAGTTTTTAAAGAGGAAAATGCATGATGCTCCCAATTTTTAGAGAATGACTCAAGTTGTTCACAGTTTTTAAAGAGGAAAATGCATGATGCTCCCAATTTTTAGAGGAAAACTCAAGTTGTTCACAGTTTTTAAAGAGGAAAATCCATGATGCTCCCAATTTTTAGAGGAAGACTCAAGTTGTTCACAGTTTTTAAAGAGGAAAATGCATGCTGCTCCCAATTTTAGAGGAAAACTCAAGTTGTTCACAGTTTTTAAAGAGGAAAATACATGATGCTCCCAATTTTTAGAGGAAGACTCGAGTTGTTCACAGTTTTTAAAGAGGAAAATACATGATGCTCCCAATTTTTAGAGGAAGACTCATGTTGTTCACATTTTTTAAAGAGGAAAATGCATGATGCTCCCAATGTTTAGAGGTAAGCGCAAGTTGTTCACAGTTTTTAAAGAGGAAAATACATGATGCTCCCAATTTTTAGAGGAAAACTCAAGTTGTTCACATTTTTTAAAGAGGAAAATGCATGATGCTCCCAATGTTTAGAGGTAAGCGCAAGTTGTTCACTGTTTTTAAAGAGGAAAATACATGATGCTCCCAATTTTTAGAGGAAGACTCGAGTTGTTCACAGTTTTTAAAGAGGAAAATGCATGATGCTCCCAATTTTTAGAGGAAAAGGCAAGTTGTTCACAGTTTTTAAAGAGGAAAATGCATGATGCTCCCAATTTTTAGAGGTAAGCGCAAGTTGTTCACTGTTTTTAAAGAGGAAAATGCATGATGCTCCCAATTTTTAGAGGAAGACTCGAGTTGTTCACAGTTTTTAAAGAGGAAAATGCATGCTGCTCCCAATTTTAGAGGAAACTCAAGTTGTTCACAGTTTTTAAAGAGGAAAATGCATGATGCTCCCAATTTTTAGAGAATGACTCAAGTTGTTCACAGTTTTTAAAGAGGAAAATGCATGCTGCTCCCAATTTTAGAGGAAGACTCGAGTTGTTCACAGTTTTTAAAGAGGAAAATCCATGATGCTCCCAATGTTTAGAGGTAAGCGCAAGTTGTTCACAGTTTTCAAAGAGGAAAATGCATGATGCTCCCAATTTTTAGAGAATGACTCAAGTTGTTCACAGTTTTTAAAGAGGAAAATGCATGCTGCTCCCAATTTTAGAGGAAACTCAAGTTGTTCACAGTTTTTAAAGAGGAAAATGCATGATGCTCCCAATTTTTAGAGAATGACTCAAGTTGTTCACAGTTTTTAAAGAGGAAAATGCATGCTGCTCCCAATTTTAGAGGAAGACTCGAGTTGTTCACAGTTTTTAAAGAGGAAAATCCATGATGCTCCCAATGTTTAGAGGTAAGCGCAAGTTGTTCACAGTTTTTAAAGAGGAAAATGCATGCTGCTCCCAATTTTAGAGGAAACTCAAGTTGTTCACAGTTTTTAAAGAGGAAAATGCATGATGCTCCCAATTTTTAGAGGAAAACTCAAGTTGTTCACAGTTTTTAAAAAGGAAAATCCATGATGCTCACAATGTTTACCAATGTTTAGAGGTAAGCGCAAGTTGTTCACAGTTTTCAAAGAGGAAAATGCATGATGCTCCCAATTTTTAGAGGAAAACTCAAGTTGTTCACAGTTTTTAAAGAGGAAAATGCATGATGCTCCCAATGTTTAGAGGTAAGCGCAAGTTGTTCACTGTTTTTAAAGAGGAAAATACATGATGCTCCCAATTTTTAGAGGAAGACTCAAGTTGTTCACATTTTTTAAAGAGGAAAATGCATGATGCTCCCAATGTTTAGAGGTAAGAGCAAGTTGTTCACTGATTTTAAAGAGGAAAATACATGATGCTCCCAATTTTTAGAGGAAAACTCAAGTTGTTCACTGTTTTTAAAGAGGAAAATGCATGATGCTCCCAATTTTTAGAGGAAGACTCGAGTTGTTCACAGTTTTTAAAGAGGAAAATGCATGCTGCTCCCAATTTTAGAGGAAACTCAAGTTGTTCACAGTTTTTAAAGAGGAAAATGCATGATGCTCCCAATTTTTAGAGAATGACTCAAGTTGTTCACAGTTTTTAAAGAGGAAAATGCATGCTGCTCCCAATTTTAGAGGAAAACTCAAGTTGTTCACAGTTTTTAAAGAGGAAAATGCATGCTGCTCCCAATTTTTAGAGGAAAACTCAAGTTGTTCACAGTTTTTAAAGAGGAAAATGCATGCTGCTCCCAATTTTAGAGGAAACTCAAGTTGTTCACAGTTTTTAAAGAGGAAAATGCATGATGCTCCCAATTTTTAGAGAATGACTCAAGTTGTTCACAGTTTTTAAAGAGGAAAATGCATGCTGCTCCCAATTTTAGAGGAAACTCAAGTTGTTCACAGTTTTTAAAGAGGAAAATGCATGATGCTCCCAATTTTTAGAGAATGACTCAAGTTGTTCACAGTTTTTAAAGAGGAAAATGCATGCTGCTCCCAATTTTAGAGGAAACTCAAGTTGTTCACAGTTTTTAAAGAGGAAAATGCATGATGCTCCCAATTTTTAGAGGAAAACTCAAGTTGTTCACAGTTTTTAAAGAGGAAAATGTATGATACTCCCAATTTTAGAGGAAAACGCAACTTGTTCACCGTTCTTAAAGAGGAAAACGCAAGTTCACAGTTTTTAAAGGGGAAAATGCATGATGCTCCCAATTTTTAGAGGAAGACTCAAGTTGTTCACAGTTTTTAAAGAGGAAAATGCATGCTGCTCCCAATTTTAGAGGAAAACTCAAGTTGTTCACAGTTTTTAAAGAGGAAAATGCATGCTGCTCCCAATTTTAGAGGAAAACTCAAGTTGTTCACAGTTTTGAAAGAGGAAAATGCATGCTGCTCCCAATTTTAGAGGAAAAATCAAGATGTTCACAGTTTTTAAAGAGGAAAATGCATGATGCTCCCAATTTTTAGAGGAAGACTCAAGTTGTTCACAGTTTTTAAAGAGGAAAATGCATGATGCTCCCAATTTTAGAGGAAAACTCAAGTTGTTCAGAGTTTTTAAATAGGAAAATGCATGATGCTCCTAATTTTTAGAGGAAGACTCAAGTTGTTCACAGTTTTTAAAGAGGAAAATGCATGATGCTCCCAATTTTAGAGGAAAACTCAAGTTGTTCACGGTTTTTAAAGAGGAAAATGTATGATACTCCCAATTTTAGAGGAAAACGCAACTTGTTCACCATTCTTAAAGAGGAAAACGCAAGTTCACAGTTTTTAAAGGGGAAAATGCATGATGCTCCCAATTTTTAGACGAAAACACAAGTTGTTCACAGTTCTTAAAGAGGAAAACGCAAGTTGTTCACAGTTCTTAAAGAGGAAAACGCAAGTTGTTCAGTTCTTAAATAAGAATACACAAGTCATTCGCATATCATGTGACTTGTACCACTGGTTTAAATTGAAAAATTAATATTCCTGAATCATTGCATATGATTGTTTTTTTTTTTTTTTTAATGTTATTTCACAGGTCGTTCTGGTTACCAGAACCTTTGAACAAACTACAGCATTAGAAAAAATTCTTTGTATAAATCTGCATCCTTTACATCAATATATTATCTCTCTCTCTCTCTCTCTCTCTCTCTCTCTCTCTCTCTCTCTCTCTCTCTCTATATATATATATATATATATATATATATATATATATATATATATATATATATATACATATATATATATATATATATATATATATATATATATATATATGTATATATATATATATATATATATATATATATATATATATATATAGGAATAATTCAGTGAAGAAAAAATATACATATTGTTTTGTGAAGAAAACAAACTTTTTATCCTTATAAACTTTACAGCAATCACCGGAGCATCATTATTTTTAAGCATTCAAACAGAAATACAGGAGAGAGAGAGAGAGAGAGAGAGAGAGAGAGAGAGAGAGAGAGAGAGAGAGAGAGAGAGAGAGAGAGAGAGAGAGAGGGTATGTGGTTAGCTTTCATTATTTTCGTTGATTTTTACTTGTTTGATCGAAATATTTTGTTATACTTAACATATCTAAATAAAGATAAAAGTTAAAGGAAAAATAATCTCTCCCTCCGAACTAAGACAATTGAAAAATTTCCGAAAGAAAGAGAAACAGAAATTGGATCTTGTTACCTTTCGTTGCCTCCTGAGCACTTCGCACCTATAAAGGCAAAAGAGTTTTCTCGGGAGCAATTTCGAGATCAACCAAAAACTACTAACCCTTAAATGTAGCCCAAAGCGTTAAAGGCAACGTAATTGCGGTGAGGTAACTGTGGACAGAAATTTGCTCCGCGAGACCACAACTCACTTTCATGTGAGTTGATACGCGTGAGAAGTAGTCCAACACACAAGCAGAAGACGAAAGCATTCTGTACTGGTTACTTTTTCTGAATTTTGTCTCGTCCTCCGGTTGCGTTCTTCCGTGATTTCTTAGCGACTGAGTCTTCCCTCTCAATTTGTTGTATTATTTGTTCGACCCCTGCACCCACCACAAAGTTTTCAGTGGTGTCCGGTAACCATGTTTTTGTGAGCTAGAGTTATGGGGTGCTTTGCCTGGCCAGACAGTACTACACTGGATCCCTCTCTCTCTGGTTACAGTTCATTTTCCCTTTCGCTAAACACCATAGCGAATAGTCTGGTCTATTCTTTACATATTTTCCTCTGTCCTCATGCAACTGACAATACCAAACAATTCTTCTTCACCCAAGGAGTTACTGCTCTCTGTAAGTGTTCAGTGGTCACTTTCCTCTTGATGAGGGTAGAAGAGACTCTTTAGCTATGATAAGCAGCTCTTCCAGGAGAATGACACTCCAAAATCAAACCATTGTTATCTAGTCTTGGGTAGTGCTATAGCCTCTGTACCATGGTCTTCCACTGTCTTGGGTTAGAGCTCTCTTGCTTGAGGGTACACTTGGGCACATTATTCTATCTCATTTCCCTTCCTCTTGTTTTGTGAAAGATTTTATATTTTATGAAGGAGATAATAATTTTCTATTGTTACTGTTCTTAAAATATTTTCTTTTTCCTTGTTACTTTCCTCACTGTGCTATTTTCCCTGTTGATGCCCCGGAGCTTATAGCATCCTGATTCCAACTAGGGTTGTCGCTAATAATAATAATAATAATAATAATAATAATAATAATAATAATAATAATAATAGGGATAGGGAGTATATGGGGAGCCTTAGCTCTACCTGCAGAGTAATCAGCAGCCATTGCCTGCCTAGTCCTGATCCTAACTTGAGCGCTAATTGTATGTATATTGTCCTTCCTAAGCGACATTATTTTCTGGTGATAAAAGTACTGATCACTTTAAACAAAACTATTTTTAAACGCTTCAATGTATATTTTACTATTCCTTATTTTCATTAATCTTTTTCAGTACGAAAGCCTTTTAGAAATTAGAATATAGGCATTGCATTAAAGTAACAATCAAATTGAAAGCATTAATATTAACAGCAAAAAACTCCATATCAACTTCAAAAAATTTACTTCCCTATTGGTCACAAGAAATCAACCATAGTACAGAAACAACTGATGCGCGTCCTACCCCACACGGGCTCTCAATATTATTTCTAATTCCACAATCAAGATTCAATTTCTGATATTAATATTGGTGTTTTAAGCAAATAAGTTTTGTTTCATCTTTATTTTTCTTCGCTATTCACTGATATATTTCATTCCCATATAACAGAAGCCCCAAAAATAAGTGGAGTACTAAGTTGATTAGATATGTGCTCCAAACTTTATGAACCTTTGTTCCCTTTTCTCTCACGTTTAAAGAGAAATTTTCTGGAAGACGCTCAATTGGTATTATTATCATTATCAAAATTATTTGTCAAACTACAACCCTAGTTGGACACGTAAAATGATACAAGCCCGAAGGCCTTTATAGAGGAAAAGAAATACAGTAATAAAGACTAGTCTATAAAAGGTGAATGAACAAAAATCTAATATAACCGAATAACACTTTTGATCAAATAAGCCTTTTTAACATATATATATATATATATATATATATATATATATATATATATATATATATATATATATATATATATATATATATTTTATATACTGTATATACATATATATATATATATATATATATATATATATTTATTTATATATATATATATATATATATATATATATATATATATATATTTATATATATCTATATATATATATATATTTATTTATATATATATATATATATATATATATATATATATATATATATATATATATATATATATATAATGTGCGTGTGAGTGTGTAGCTGGTCACGCTCCACTCTCCCCGTAAATCCGGTAGCGAGAGAGTAGTCATACTATTATGATAGGCGGATGCGTGTGTGCCTATCTCTATAAATATTTAACTATAATTTTTGACGGGTCGCGTAAACTTTTGACCTAGGACTTTCAAAGGTAAATCACATCCACGTCTCAATATAATAAATACTCCCTGATTGTTTCAATGCTTTATGAGTAAAACTGTGGCCAGGAAGTTGTTCACACACAAACAAACAGGGGCGAAAACATAACCTCCTCTCCAACTTCGTTGGCGGGGGTAATAAGCACCATAAAAGTAAGAAATGAGACTTAGGCTAACCTTCTTAACATATAAAAATTTATCCATATCAAAACTTCTGAATTTCGAAACACAGAACTATTTGATTCAGATCATTCCGCAATTTGGTCACATCCAGAAAAATATACATTCTAGAATACTGTGGAATATCAAGACTTGATGAACGAAAAGGGAATATTGTTAGAATTAAGCGTATATCTTATATTATATAATGGATGGAATAGTCCAGGAGGATCTAAATGCAAACAATAGTCAGAAATACCAAAAATCTTAAACCGTACTAACAGATATAATTGATTGATGGCACCTGAGTCTATTATTCAGATCAGGGATACTGAATTTAATAAACAGCAAGTTTTCGTCAAAGAAATTAAGATAAGTCGGTATTAGTAGTTATACTTATTATCATTATTATTATCAAATGCAAAGCTACAACCCTTGTTGGAAAAGCAGGATGCTATAAGCCCAGGGGCCCCAACAGGGAAAATAGCCTAATGAGGAAAGGAAATAAAGAAAAATAAAAATTTTTAAGTATAGTAACAACATTAAAATAAATATTTCCTATAAAACTATAAAAACTTTAACATTCAAGAGGAAGAGAAACTAGATAGAAGTGTGCCCGAGTGTACCCTCAAGCAAGAGAACTCTAACCTAAGACAGTGGAAGGCCATGATACAGAGGTTATGGCACTACCCAAGATTAGAGAACAATGGTTTGATTTTGGAGTGTCCTTCTCCTCGGAGAACTGCTTACCATAGCTGAAGAGTCTCTCCTGCCCTTACCAAGAGGAAAGTAGCCACCGAACAATTACAGTGCAGTAGTTAACCCCTTGGGTGAAGAAGAATTGTTTGGCAATCTCAGTGTTGTCAGGTGTATGAGGACAGAGGAGAATCTGTAAAGAATAGGCCAGACTATTCGGTGTCTGTGTAGGCAAAGGGAAAGAACCGTAACTAGAGAGAAGGGTCCTATGTAGCACTGTATGGCCAGTCAAAGGACCCCATAACTCTCTAGCGGTATTATCTCAATGGGCAGTTGGTGCCCAGGCCAACCTACTATGGTAATCAATAGTAATCAATGTATCATGAGGGACCAGAAAAAAACATAACTGTTTTGTAACTACGTAATTGCATCAATGATAGTAAATAAATAAACAAATCTTATTGTTATTGATATTAGCTTCATTTCCCATATAAACTAGTTTTTAATTAATCAGCATACCTTCTTTTTCTAGACCAGTTTCATAAGGTATTTAATCTAACTAATTATACACAAACTTCCTCTTCTATTCCATTATATCGCCACCGAACTACGTACCATTTTCTCCTTTTCATCCATTCTTTCTACATTACCAAACCATCTCAAAACTCACCAATCCACACTTTTAACTACAGTTTCCTTTTTTATTTCTATGTATCGCCCTATTTAAAATATTCTTAATGAAAGGATAGATATACTAAGGAACAAATAATCTAAAGTACTTCATCTTTTTTTCTATCCTTTGTATTCAACTTTTGAACTTCCCTTCATAAAGGAGAGAAGGCTCAACAACCCCATGGTCGGTTTCCAAAGACATTCCAAGTTTCTTCCTAATAATTTACAGTCACTATTACCATAACTTTATTCTCTAATTATGCCATCATCAATTCCACTTCCTCTCCAAAATAATATAAAATGATAACTTCTATTTTCTGACCATGAATGTTAATATTTATTGGTATACATTCCAGGTTCACATTTACCATCATAACCTTACCCTTGTTATATTCAATTTAAATTTTCTGGTCATGTGAACACTTTCATACTCTTTCATTAATATCTACAATTATCCTCTCACCTTCCCCCTCCAATCTTCCTAACATCCCCCCACCCCCCCCCCCCTCTTCCTCCACATACTCCTACTATTCCAACCCTTTCCCTCCTCCTCCTCCTCCTCCCCCCTTTGCAATGTATCCAAATAGAAAGCAGACCGTTCATGTTTTATAAGGTATCATTTTCCAATGGTTCTTTGTATAAAAAAAAATTTAACTATACGCATACTCTCTCTCTCTCTCTCTCTCTCTCTCTCTCTCTCTCTCTCTCTCTCTCTCTCTCACATACACAAACACACAAAGATATATATATATATATATATATATATATATATATATATATATATATTTATTTATATGTATATATATATATAATATATATATATATATATATATATATATATATATATATATATATATATATATATAAAATGTTTGACTTAGTTTTATTTAGCAGGCTCTACCATCAACAAAGACTACATACAAAGGGTTAATAATAAGATACTTACACTAAATTTACCAAGCAACTTATACACGTTGACTAATAAGTGATTGGAAAGGAAGATTTTTTTTCTAACGTAAATAATAACTGGGCTCTTTCTTTTACAACCCAGAAGAAAGAAAGGAATTTCTTCATATTGATAACGCACTATCAATTCCCATGTAAATATTATTCTGCGAGACTTGTATGTAAATGTGCAAGTGTGTGTGTATGTGTGTGTGTGTTCGCGATCAGAAACATAACGTGAAACAGGCTAAAAACCACATTCTATCGTTATTCGAAAGAGAAAATAACCAGAAATGTAATTGTATTAGAATTCCAAAAAGCCTTTCCAATGAATATTGCATTCGTTTATTTGCACTTTTTTTTCCTTTTAAAGTCACTGCCCTCTCTTCCTCGAGCTCTGTTATTTTTCATTCAGTAAATAAATAAGTCTGCCAATGAATAAAACAATAGCTTGACGGACACAATTACCTCTCGTCCGTAATGAAAAGTATAGGAGAAACGACATCGCAGGAATTAAAGCATCAATTATTGCGAGTATGGTTCTTGTATCGGTGGAGGGGGAAGGTTGGGAGGGGAAGTTTGGAAGGGGCAGGTTTTGGAGGGGTAGTTTGGAGGGAGGGGAGGTAAAACCTGGGATAAGGGGTTATGTGTGAAGAGTGTTTTTTTTTTTTTCTGTTCCTATTGATACACAGGAACGACCAATTGCAAGTACAATTTGGTACAATTAGTTTTACCCCATTAAACATGAGTTATAAATATAGACTCCCGTTATCTAGCAGGGGTGGTTTAAACACTAAATGTTTATCTCTCTCTCTCTCTCTCTCTCTCTCTCTCTCTCTCTCTCTCTCTCTCTCTCTCTCTCTCTCTCTCTGTATATATATATATATATATATATATATATATATATATATATATATATATATATATATATATATATATATATATATATACACACACACACACACACACACACACACACACACACACACATATATATATATATATATATATATATATATATATATATATATATATATATATATATATATATATATATTAATTTTCCCATGATTATTTCATTCAGGAGGCATTTATATGCATACCACTGCTGCTGTATTCCTATTCAGTCCAAAAATGATAATCATTATGTATTTTTCCCAAGCATAAACTTTCTCTTCTTCCACGCATGCTTAGATAGTTAAATGTATATTTAGGAGGAACCTGAGTGATACTCCATCACTGTTTTCTGTCATAGAAAAAATACTAATCACATATATCATCCATGATTTTGTTTTAGAATTTCAATTACATTAAACTATTTTCCGTTGATAATGCGGAATTAAAACATCTATGTAGAATTAACGTCTGCGTGTATTTTCATCTTTAGCGTGACTTGAACATACTTGCAAACAGTCACTTTGCGATGCCATTTCGTCCTTGCTTTCATTATCCTTTGCTGACACGGGGGTTTGTTTTCCGTGGGCACATCTTCCTCCCATTTTATATTCATCCGATGACGTCAATAGATGCGCTAAATATAGAGATGGGGCGATTCTCATTCATAGACATGCGCAGTGAATTTGCATTTTTTATAGTTGACTCTAATTCTTTTTTTTTTATTTCTCGTCTGGCTTTTTGTTAAGGGTTTATTGTTGTTTTTCTTTGATTGTTTCAGGTAAGGAGAATTTTTGCTTATAAAAAGTTTTATGACTTGTTAGTAAGATAAATTATAAAAATGTGATAATTATTAAGCTAAAAGGAAATATAACTCCTCTGTGATATCAAAATACTATTAAATATAACTCTTGTGATAATTACTTAACTACAATCAAATATAACTCATTTGTGATACTAATTAAACTACAATGAAATATAACTAATTTGTGATGATAATTAAACTAAAATGAAATAGAACTCATTTGTGATACTTAATAAACAACAATGAAATATAACTTATATGTGATATGTACTTATCAAACTACAATGAAATATAACTAATTTTTTATCAATTCTTGGCCCATATAACTTGATTTCAAAGGTACAGAAGTTCATATAAGAAACAACTCTAAAGAAAAATAGTAGAAAATAATAACTTGTGATATGTGTTCAATGGAATTTGGTAGCCATGGGGCCTGGGAGGCCAGTCAGCGCATAAAGAGAAATTGGTAAAATTCTGTTTTTGTATATTATATATTTGTAAACAAAAATGGAGATCGTATAGTTATATTGAAAAAAAAAAATAAAGCTAGACTTTTTCATCATATATTTTCATCCAGGTAGTTTAATTAAGCAAATATTTTTTTGGTGAGTGAAGATTAATTGAATTGTTAATTCGCACAAAATTCTACCAATCAAAACATTTTCGTAAAGTACATATATCCGTACACACACACACACACACACACACACACACACACACACACATATATATATATATATATATATATATATATATATATATATATATATATATATATACACATACATTCATTCATACATACATACATATATATATATATATATATATATATATATATATATATATATATATATATATATATATATATATATATACATATGTGTGTGTGTCTGTGTGTGTATATAAGTATCTAATGTTGATGCTAAATAACTTATTTATTTGTATGTATCAAAATTACTAATTAATCATACATCAGTGAGAGAGCCTTTCCCTATTATCATTAATTAGTAGTGTGAGATTTTGTTATTAAATGATATCATCCCTAAATAAAAAAAAAAAAAAAAGGTTACATCCCCTTTAATTCAACTCGCATTAATCATGATGAATTCCGAGGGCAGAAAAAGAATAAACAAAATTCGTAGAATGCGAGAGATTGTGATAGAAACCTCTAATAAAAATAGAATTTAGACCTCTACTACTATCATTTGGTAAGCGACACCTATACATAGAAAAGCAGGATGTTATAAGCCCAAAGGGCTCCGACAGGGAAAATAGCCCATTGAGGAAAGGAAATAAGGAAACTGATATAATAGTCAGGCCAAGTGTATCCTCATGCAAGAGAACTCTAAATCAAGACAGTGGATGACCGTGGTACAGAGGACATGGCACTACCCAAAACTAGAGAACAATGGTTTGATTTTGGAGTGTCCTTCTCCTAGAAGCGCTGTTTACCATAGCTAAAGTGTCTCTTCTATCCCTACTTGGGGAAATTAGCCAATGAACAATTACAGTGCTAGTTAACCCCTCGAGTGAAGAAATCTGTGCTTCAAATGCACAAACATCAGGAATTAATTGGTTAAAAGGAGCAAAACTGTAGGTGTAAAAAAAAAAAAAAAAAAAAAAAGTTATTTACTAAATAAAAAGGAGGAACATCATTACTTTTATAAAAAAAAAAAAAAAAAAAAAAAAAAAAAAAAAAAAAAAAAAAATAAAATAAAAAAAAACTGTTGCTCACATTCGACATTTTTACTTTGGTAAGAGTATGCCGAAACTGGGCAAATTAAAGTATATAAGGAATCTTTAATGTAATAGAAATAATTGCTCAGGTGTGGGGGACGGAGAGACCATTCACTCCCAAGATCTACCTGGGAAAAACAAAAAGGTAAAAGTTAAAAGAGGATGAATAGTAAGATGGAAGAAATAAGCAGTTATTGTCTATAACATTGCCGATCGTATTTCTAGAATTGGATTGGATTGGATAAGGATAGGGAAGTGGGGAATATGGGGAAAGGAAGAGTGCCCCCTGGATACAATCCAGTTTATACCCCGAGGGCAGGAAAGAATAAGTAAAAAGGGAGAAAGAGAAGTACAGGAGAAGAATAAAAGAGAGGGGCAGACCCTCATACAATGTTAGATAGTATTAGAAGCAGTTTGAGAAAAGAAAAGACAGGCAGGGAGAGGAAAGGTGTTTTGGTTCTATGTTTAGCCCTTGCTGCAGGAGTCTGCTCTTCTGACACCTATTTTGATGGTTAAAAAAGGTATGATCGTATTTCTAGAACTAATTGGCGTTTTCACATTCCAAACAACGTTGTTTTGACGAGCGAGAACTGGCATTTATCATATAATAAAACCTATACTGCGAGACTCGTACTCAGTCATTAACCCCGAAAAGGTCAGGCCATCATAAAAACTCGTTATTTATCAGTACTTTTAATCAGGACGTCATTTTGTTTACAATAATGACCCTTTTTTTTATTTCAGGGATACTATAAAAGTTTATTAAATGATATGATCCTATCAAACTGGTTTGCCCATTTACATAAAAAATTGGGAGAATATCAATAATGAACTCTATTCTACGGTCATGTCGCATATATTTCACCGCTGGTTTCTATATTGGAACTGAAATGGAATTATAAAGCTTGGTGAATTGACACAGTCGATATTACTGCCATGACAATTAGCTATTTTTATTGTCAATGATGTTGTTGTTGTTATCATTGTTGTTAATACTGTTGTTGTTGTTATCATTGTTGATAATACTGTTGTTGTTGTTGTTGGCTTTGACACATTTTCTATTTTACAACTCACTAAAGTTGCAATCGTAATTATATTAATCATATAATTTCCCCTCACAAGTTTCTTTGCCTATTAGACACGATTGCGCAGCACAAACCTTAACGTGATCAATGGGTTGTGCATTCCAATGGTCAATAGAGCTGTACTAGTCAGGGGCACCCAAAACTAGGTTGGTTTGCTGAAAGCAATCAGAAAAGCCTCCCACCATCACCAATCCGCAATGGCCAGCGTGGTGATGGAAACTGACCAATCCCCACACATGAATAAAGATATGTCTGAGACCTTTGTCTGTAGTGTACTAGAAACAGGTGCATTTGTTGTGTGTGTATGTATGTACGTGTGTATATATATACATATATCTATATATATATATATATATATATATATATATATATATATATATATATATATATATATATATATATATATTCATGTGTGAGTATGATCATTCTGTTTTGTAAAATTTTTCTTTTAAGGATAAATCAATCAACCCAATTTCACTCCTTCATGTCTGTTGCTCGGGGCATGGCTGACGGCATGCTAATTAATGGAATGGATCTGAAAATAATTTGAAGCAAATAACAAGAGAATCTTATAAGTTACTAAAATGTTTATCAAAAAAATATTTATCCAATCTGATGTTAGCTAATTTCTAAACATTCATGTTCTCTATATTTATATAATGCTTATATTACGAACTGTAAATAAAATTTGATGAAAATTGATATTAGGTTATTTTCATGATGATAAATATTTGTGAAAAATGGTTTTAGATTAAATAAATTTTCCATAGTCCACCCAACACATAAAACTAAAAAAAAAAAAATATATTTACATAGTAAGTGTTCAACCGAGTTTTAAAGCCATAAAAAAAGAAAAAAAAAACAGAAGGGGTGTTTACCAGGGAAATGCTTTGAAATAAAAAAAAATGACAAATGCAAACAAATAAATAACTCCTTGATAAATAATGAAAGGGGAGGCAATGGTCTCTAAATATACTGTACACTTAACGTTGCCGGATGTCATTCATTCTTCATCGCATTTGTGCCTCCACTTAAATGACATTCTTCATGAAACTACAGGATGTTTACAGCTTCAAGATTAAACCTGACCTCCCAATGACCCCGGGGTCGACCAATGACTCATGACCAGAGGCAGAGCTTGATAGAACTTCGTCTACTCTTTAATAGATAAACGAACAGATAAAGCTGAAAATGCATAGGAACTAATGAATGCTACATTGTAAATTCCATTATTTTTCAATCTTTTTTACGCGTATTAGAATTACATCAAACAATATTTTCCGCAACATTTCTTTTATTTTCACGATGTACCTTTCTTAATTACTGATAGTTGCTATTGAAAATTCAAACTCTCACTTCAATAAAATCAGACTTTTTTTATCTACAAACCATAAGAGCATTTTCCTTAAAAGATTTTCTTATTTGTTTGAATCAAGAAAATGTTTTACCGACTTACATTTTTTCGCAAGTCCTTCTGTGACTTTAAGCATGGCTTTGAACACTACATGCATTTGCGAAGTAATTTTACTTTAGCAAAGAGATTTATGATGACATTAATGCAAATGCAATAGTATTTCAACATTAATAAATATTCATAACGTATTCATAAATATTCAGAAATAAATTAAACATAGATAAGCCTAACACCAGCATAAATAGTTGGTGAAGGGTTTCCGTCTCCTGGTTTTTAAGTATTTTTGAAAAAAAAAAAAAAAAAAAAAAAAAAAAAAAAACCTCATTCTATGGATGGAGTGAGGGCTCATGTTTCGACAGTATCTTGAATCCTTCTTGGGTTACCCAGCCAACTAATGACCCAACTCTCGAGTACTTAGTCAATTAATCAGAAGACACACACACACACACACACACACACATATATATATATATATATATATATATATATATATATATATATATATATATGTATATGTATACAGTATGTATATATATATAAATATATATATAATATACATATATATATATATATATATATATATATATATATATATATATATATATATATATATATATACAGTATATGCGTGTAAAGGTGTGTGCATGTATAGAAAAAAATTCAGCAGGAAAAAAAAAACCCAGAGGAACCAGAAGTAACTAGTGTGTAAGGCTGAGACAAATAAAAGAAAAAACAGAGAAAACCTGGCGGCCCTTTAAAAGGTCAGCAGGGACACACCAAAGATGTCCTTATGGCAAAGTACGAAAGCCAAGGATTGGCATGGCGAGTCATAGTAACGTATACAGAAAGTGGGAGTTGTGTCACCACATCCGAGATCTACATTCATAATCTACTGAGAAACTTTAAATACTATCAGTAATGATGGATTTCTATTTCTTCATAATGGGGTGTAGAGGAATAGATATTGTCCCTTCATTCTTAAAATTTTTACATTACAGTTTCAAAACAAACCCTAGATTCAAACACTCACCTCAATCAGGTTTTTTTTTTTTTTTTTCGTTAACTGCTTTTGTTTTTCAACAATAATAAATCCGTCGTTCTCGTTCTTATTATACTGAGTAATGCACTGGGCCCATAATTCCTGAGGTTGTCTCTACCAAACCATCACCTTATCACTAGAATAAGCCTTCCTCCCGCCAAATCCTTAGATAACCTTCCCTCATCAAGACATACCTTACACATCTTGGGTAGCCACAAAATCGCACAACTAACACCTCCACGGAGCATCTGACTTGAAATCCCCTAAACTCCAGATGTCTTTCTATTTGAATTTTGAATTTTTTTTTTTTACACTGTAACACCCAGTTCTTGCTCTCTTCTATCCTTCATATTCAACAAATGACCAAAGAACTAACTCCTTCACCGTAAAATTGAATTCATTTGACCTATAATCAATTTTTTTTAGTGAGGTAGATTTACACCGACTCGCACGGGTGCCCTTCTAGCTCGGGAATAGTTTTCTAAGAGCTGATTGGTTATAAGTATTTTTGTTCGAATACTTCCGACCAATCAGCTATCAGGAAACATTCCCGGGTAAGAGGGCATCCCTGTGAGTCGGTGCAAATCTGCCTCACTAAAAATATTGACTATAGTGTTTACTTTATTAGTAATTCTGATATCCATATCAACTTTTCCCTATAGAATACCTTTTTTTTTTTCTTCTCCCTTACGTTTTCGGCTACCTTTCCCTCCTACTTTGATTACTTGCTCTCTGGTTCTCTCCATGTCCCTCTAAACCAGTGGTTCACAAACTGGGGGGCGCGCCCCACTAAGGGGGGCGTGAGGACGATACAAGGGGGGCATGAAATCATGTGCTCGAAATTGCTTGTGTAATAAAATAATAAAATCATTAAAAGAACAAATATCTGTCATTACATACATGCATCCATCTCAATATTACATGCCATGTTTTCGAATTATCTATTCTTAAAATTGCAACTAAATTTTGCCAATTTGCTAATGTTCAAACTTTTTTTTCGCTCACTTTGAACCAAATGTTTCGTTTTTAGTTACTGGAATGTACTATTATTTGTTTGAATGGCTTTCATTATTAAAATGTAATACAAACGGAAATCTGTTTTCCTGTACAATGCTAAGAAATAAATGTAAGAATCATTTCATATAAAAGAAACAAGAGGAGTGGGGGCGTACGGGTCTACTGGAAGCAAAGAGGGGGCGCCAGGTAAGATAGTTTGGGAACCACTGCTCTAAACAAACCTATACACCTCCTATTATGCCTAAATTATATGATCTCTTCTGTCATACAAATGAACATCAAATGATAAAATTTTGCTTCTTTCACTAAAACTTATATTTTCAAATCCAAACTCTTACAAGCTTCATTCCCTCTCCTTACCTTTCTATACACACAAACCCACACCTCTCTGCCTATAAACCCCTCATGAAATTTAAAAAAAAAACACTTCCTACTTCATCCATTTCTCATTAACTGACCTTACCTCACCAAAAC
>NC_090737.1:15185403-15190403 GCF_036898095.1 Palaemon carinicauda
TATATATATATATATATATATATATAAATATATATATATATATATATATATATATATATATATATATATATATATATATATTTATGTGTGTTTGTGTGTATACATGCTTTGCGTTCTGAAGAATAGTGTGATCGTCTAAACTTTAGACTCTAAAGCTATCGATTACCTAAGAGTCAGAAATATATATATATATATATATATATATATATATATATATATATATATATATATATATATATATATATATATATATATAAACCTAGAGCAAATTATTATAATTTTGCCCTGCCTCCTTTTTCCCTCTGAATTTCATTGTTTCATAGTTCAAAAGAAGGATTAACTGCTTACTCAAGTGCTCTTCCTCTCTCTAATACCCACCAAGCATCGATTAGATCTATTTAGAGTATGTTGTGACGGGTCAAGAGAAGGTTGTGACTCAAAGACAGTATGAAAGCAACTTAGTGAGTTTATTATAGAACACTCTCCTTTATATACAAAAGCTCAAAGCAACAAGAAATTTCATGTTCAAAAACAGACACTGTTACAGAGGAGAAAAACAGACATGTTGATTCTGCTTCTTTTTAGTGCGAGGGAAGAACGAAGATACAAGCATAATATATACACAAAATCAACTATGTACGATCGTGTGACACATGGTTGGTACAGGTTGGTACACTGTTAACCATCTCATTAATCTTTGTGATATACAAAGACATAAAAAAAAAAAAGCTCAATTTAAGCAAGGATATTAAAGAATTATTTGTTTATCTATACTGTCGTTTGTGTTTCAATATTTTCTTTAACCTTTTCTTTAACCTTTAGGTTACTTCATTTATCAACGTTCAATAAATACCTTATGACTCTAAAGGTGCGATTAGATTGGAGAGTTTTTTCCGAGAGTTGCTCTCAGACAGCTGCTCTATGGAATGTAAACAGGCTGTAGAGTACTCTCCGAGATTTTCTCTCTACTCTCGCGCAAGCTACAGTCTAAACACTCTAGACAGCACGCTCATAGAGCTAGGTTGTTGCTCTCCACTCTCTCCAGTGAATATTCAGATCTCTGAAAGTTTTCGTTACTCTCGGGAGAGAACATGTGCCAAAAAGTGGAATAAAGACCAAACAATTGCATTAATTCAGCAATACGAGAAATTTCCTGAACTGTGGAATGTGAATTTGCCTGAGTACAGAAACAAAGAGCTGAAAATTAGTAAAATTAAAGGAATAGCTGAGAACTTGGGAATTAGCAAAAAATGAATTACAAGGAAATGGCACAATCTTCGGAGTCTAATGTGTACTGAAGCTAGAAAATTAAAGAAGAAAAAAAATGGGAGTAGAGCTGAAGAAATAATTAGTGTGAAAAAAAACAATAAAAAAACACTACCCACAAACACACACACACACACACACTTCAATACCCGTTATTTTTAACGAGCACGTGCACTGGATTATTTGTTATTATTATTTGAAAAAAATTTTTTTATTAAATATATTTAATTCAAATAAATGCTTAAAATTTACATATTTAATTTAAATATTTGAATTTAATGGGAACGTGCAGTAGATTATTTGTTATTATTATTAAAAATAAAAATATTAAATACATTCAATTTAAATATTTAATTTAAATTTTTGGATTTAACGGGCACGTGTACTAGTTACTTTGTATTTATATGTTATGCTTTCTTATCCTAACCTACTCTCCCTCACTTACTGCTCACTCCAGCATTTTTTTGTGTTTACACAGTGTTTTATAAAACACTTTATTTCTTCAGGAACTGCCTAGCTCTGAATTGATCTGGAAACGGGAATCAACCAGAGCAATCTGAAAGTATTAATTTGGAAACAGGAACCCCCAAACATACGAAGTTCTTATAACTCGATGTATCTTCCTCAAACAATTTTCTTAATAATTTTGCATGTGCTCCATCTTCTCCCCTTCTGCTTATCCATTTTCGGACCCACAAACTTCTTTTCCTTTTCTTTTTCACTTCGTTCATAATTATTAATGCAGCAGCAACACGGTACTTTTGAGACATGCTCTCTCTCGTTAGAGAGTCGCTAGTTGTCGACTGGCACTGGCTCCAGTGTAAATAGATGCGCGAGAAATCTTACCCGACTCTCGGACACTTTCTCTCGCGACACTCACTCACAGCTCTCGGAGAGAAAAACTTGCTGGTAGTATAAACACGCTGTAGAGAAAGTCGCGCGAGAGTAGCCGTCTCTCGGGAGAGTTTAATCTCCAATCTAATCGCACCTTTATGGTTTCATAAAAATGACGATGTTCACACTTTGTCTAAGTACTTTTTAACTCATTCACAATGACTTCCATGTTTTTTTAACTCACTAGCATCATTCTAACAACAAAATCCCGAAATAATCCTGTTTACATTCATTTTACATTTTAAAATGTTCCGAGACCATGCACGGAGACTAGGATTGGCAGAAACAATGGCGAATCAACTTTTATGCAAGCTTACGTATAATATATTCTGTATACATGGAGACATATATATACACACTCACACACACACACACACACACACACACATATATATATATAATATATATATATATATATATATATATATATATATATATACAAACATACATAATGAGTGTGTATTAATACATCACAGAGTTGAAACCCCAAACTTTTTAAATTAAAGGCTATGGTCTAAAAAGGGTTGTTTGTTAGAATTAACAGCATACCTAGCGGTCTGGAAGATCTCAGCGCAATGAATGAGCTGAATTATGAAAAAAATATATAATATGAATAAAAAAGGACTGAACAACGGAGCCAGAGATTAACATTTAGATCAAGACTAAGAAATTAAATAGACCAAAAATTTCTATCCAACAAATTACGAAGCAAATTATCAGCTAAAGGTCAGAGAAGAATAATACTCGAAACAAGGTAGAAAGAATGAAGTAAAACTTTCTATAGAGGACTAATCACCGAAAATCTTTCTCAATAAGCCCATTTTTTGTGTAATTGGAGAAAAAAAAAATTCAGACCGACTGTTTCTCAAAAGTATATTTGCAATAAAAAAAATCCCACCTAAAATTTTAAATGAGTTGTATACAATTAGAGACATCGTAAATGCAAAAATATGGATGTTGGGTTACCACTGTCCTCGACCTACTTTTAATCATACTTTGAGCTTTGTTTCTATTCAACTCTCCAATTTTCCTCCGCATTTCACTGTGTTTCTCTCTCTCTAATTTACCCCGTTCACTATTTTAGCTATATGTCTATAAGGATCCTCCAAACACATATACACATTCTGGAGATGAAATTGATTCAAAGAGAGTAATATCATCTGCACATGCAACAAGCTTTTCTACTGTTCGAAAAGATTTAAAAGAATGATGACAAAAACAATTAGGGGATCATTCCCACTTGTAGCAGCATTCCATCGCTTCTTAAACGTTCATCTTCATTCAAAGCCCCAGACCCCAGACCTTTCCATAGGTAGACAAAGGCACAAAACACTTGTTATATAATGGTTAGTCGGAGCTTGAGACTTATATGCATTTGTTCGCATCGCTCATTCTTCGGTTTTCTTTCAATCCATTTCTATATATACGTATGATAAATATTGTTCAAGTGCTCTCTTATACAAATTGAAAACCTTTGAAAATACTTAGCATTGATGATCTTCATGAATATAAAAACTTGAATGAACTCGAAGCCGGGCTCTTATCATGGAGCCCATACTCCGTAGATTTATCACAAATAGAGGAAACAAAAAATGTACAGCCTCTCAGCTGCTTGGGAGGGATATCGCCTCCGAATTTTAACCACGAAAAACAATACCATTTGTTTTCCAATAAGAGAGACAAGAGCGACTGGAAGAAAAGGCAATGGAAAAAAAAAAAAGAAAGAAAAGAAGAGGAGCCCGAACCTAACCCCAGCCAGAACCCAAACCCGCCCCCAGCCTTTTGTAAGGCGTGCATTTGCGCCTCAGCTGTTCCACCCCGAGAACTACCCGGGTTTCCTTTTGTATTGAAGGGCGTGATTAAACTCTCGACGACATCTATAACTGTAGGGGTGGTCCTAGGGAGTGAGGGCATGTCGCAAAGGGTAGGGGGTGGTTTGGGATTTAAAATTGGGGGAGGTGCACCAATAGAACTAGAGGAGTAGAACATGTTTAGTTTGAAAAGAAGTTACGTAACTTCCCATGAAGGAAAGTAATGAGAGAGAGAGAGAGAGAGAGAGAGAGAGAGAGAGAGAGAGAGAGAGAGAGAGAAATTCTATTCTTTGCAGGAATTATGCTTAGCTGTTGCTTTGCTTACTTAAATGTTTGGTTTTGACGATAATTAAAAAGCGGAAAAAATGAGGTAGGATTTAGTAATTTACAACGAAACAAAAAAACTATATTTTAATCAATGTACCAAATAAGAACTTTAGCATACATTTTACCAAAAAAATCCCGTGATACTCGCCATAAAGGATGATTTATATACTACAAGGACTAGTGTGAATAAATAATCACTGAATCCTATGTGTAATTTCCATAAAGGATAGCAATTCAGTGACGAACACATATTAACCGTAAAGTGAAATTATTTTTCTTAAACTTGATGACATCTTTTTACATTACTCTATCAATAACATCATCATCATCCTCATCATCTCCTCCTACGCCCATTTATTCTTTGGGGAAAAAAAAAAAAACATGTTTGTGGACACCGTGGCCAAGTCTTTCCGAACAATGGAAATACATTTTAATATAAAGAGTAGCACAATAGAAATTTTGAATTAAAATTACATATATGATGAAATTTAGAAATTTGCTAGGGCTGAAAATGCAGACAATACTAAATTGGATCCTTCTCTCTGGTCACAGCTCATTTTCCTTTTGCCTAAACATACACCGAATAGTCTGGCCTATTCTTTACATATTCTCCTCTGTCCTAATACATCTGAGAAAAGTGATATTACCAAACAGTTGTTCCTCGCTCAAGGGGTTAATTACTGCACTGTAATTGTTCAGTGG
>NC_090737.1:15195403-15200403 GCF_036898095.1 Palaemon carinicauda
AACTTCAAATATACTACCAACCTAAATCATTTCAATGGAATCAAGTTTTTATACTCTCAATCACATTGAATATCAACACTTCACTTCCATAAAGGATGGATGGTTAAAAAATTCATTCATGGTGGAAAACTCTTATCTTCCACTGACCACCACCTTTATTTCATAAATATTTTGCATAATTTGATTGTTTCATCCTTAATTCAAACTAATTCATATTATGACTAGCATACAGAGATCTGTGAAAAATTGTAAACCTTCTGATTTATAGACGGTGTTTTATGAGCAGTTTGTATGTACCTCTGCGGATGTGGCAAACTTCAGTTGATTATCTAAAAAGTATCAAATTCACCGCTTATGTCAACATTGAAGGATGGGTTTCTACACGATCGCCCGGGGGAATTGATTGGAGCTTTTCGTTATCTTGCCAATAGACAGCAGATTCTCTCTCTCTCTCTCTCTCTCTCTCTCTCTCTCTCGACAGACACAATTATATAAACGAATATGTACATAATATATATATATATATATATATATACACTGTATATATATACATATATATAAATATATATATATATTTGTATACATATATATATATATATATATATATATAGTGTGTGTGTGTTTGTATGTACATATTTGCCAGCTTTCCGCGCGTGCATTTGATAACTTAGACGTGGAAAATCAATATGAGAGCTTATTAGTTCCATGGAGCGAACAACCATTCATGCATGATGCTTATACACCAAAGAGAAATCCATGACGCGTGTCCCTGTGCCATCGGCGCTGGGAGAGGCGGACGGAGGTTGGCGAGGGGGGGGGGGGTTACAAAGGAGGCCTGAGGGCCTGCCCTTTGGATTTAAGAGCCATCCAGGACCCCACCCGATCTATGAGTGTGAGTGTGTCTGTGCATGTGTGCGTGTGCGTGTGTTTAGTGGAAGTATTGGGTGGGGAGGGGCGACCTATGGATAAACTCACCATCTGTCCCTACCATTGTTAGCTGCGCGTGGCAGTTTCTCTCTCTCTCTCTCTCTCTCTCTCTCTCTCTCTCTCTCTCTCTCTCAAAATAAGCGTGTTTATATGTGTATGAGTGTGAGTATATTATATGTGAGTTTCCGGCTTCTTCGGTTCGGGTTTATTTATAATTTTCACTTGCTGTGGATCTAGCGTTGTTTGAACAGCTGCCAGTATTATTCGTCACAAATGGCCATAAATTTTCATAAATTCTCCTTATCTAGATCGTGACACTATAGGATAAAGAGCACATACATTATACACTTACACGATAATTACATATTCACAGTTGTTCTCTGTTTAGATCAACATTCCTCGATATCGATCTGTATTCAGAGATCGAATTCACTTCCACATCCACTCGCACGCTCATACAAACACACACACATACAGTATGTGTGTGTATATATATATATATATATATATACACAGATAATAATTTCATTTACTTACAGCGAATGAAAAAAGATAACTTTCTAGAGTAATTTTTTTCTTTCCTGTCAGTAAATTAAATTACTATAATACATACATATATATATGTGTATATATATATATATATATATATATATACATATATATATATACATATACTTATAAACGTAGTTTGATCATTTCCTTTACTTAAAGCGAAAGAAAAATTAAACTTTTTAGAAGAAAGGATATCCAACGTTTCAGTGTTTCCTATTTAGTACATTTGGAATAAAATGCAAAACTATTATTAATCGTGGTCCCCATTCCGGTTAAAACGGAAAGATGTTTCTTTAAACCTCTTCAAATTCCCCCAAGTACTGAGATATGTAAAAGGCCTTGCGTAAATTTCATGAAGACTTATATAAGGTTTCTTGGATGGTAATAACCTAGAAATTAAATAAGTTCTATAGTTTTATTCGTACCGACTAAGAGTAGCAACTACGAACATTAATAGAGTAGGGAAAAATATGTATAAAAGACTTACAGGATACTACATTTGTGTATAGTTACATATTATTTGTGTTCATATTAAATTTCATTCTTGTTCCAGTCGTAGTAGGCTGTGAGGTTTTTTAGATAATGATTTAAAATTTAGAAATAATTTCTAAAAGTAGAAAATTTTCCAAACCTAATTACTAAGTAAGATTAGATATGAAGAAAACAGTGAATACCGTGTGATTGCATGAAATGCTGAAGTGAAAGGACGGTAAGGAGTGTGAATGTAAAATTACTGGGTATATATTTAATGAAAACAAAACTGATATATTGACTTATAGAAATGACTGTCAAAACTTACTCGCAAAACTAAAAATTTATATATTATTTGTATATTAATTTATTAAGTAAGATTTGATAATGTGAAGAAAACAATGAATATAATGTGATTGTATGAAATGCTTAAGTGGAAGGACGGTAAGGAGTGTTAATGTAAAATTAATAGATACATATTTAATGAAAACAAAACTGATATGTTAAATTATAAAGAAAAAGATTTCAAGATACAAAACTAAAAATTTGTATATTACACATGTGGTCCTTTCCGGTATGCTGCTAACGAGAGTCCTTTTTGTAAAATAATGAAACATCTGGAACTACTGTTTATTTTCTCTCTCGCTTCTCTTCGGTTCAGCAGTTAGCCCAGAAATGTGGTAAAGGTGATGATTTAATTATCTCTAGATTAGCTGATATTGGACTTGCTGCTCCTCCCCGAAATTCTCTCTCTCTCTCTCTCTCTCTCTCTCTCTCTCTCTCTCTCTATATATATATATATATATATATAAATTTAAAAATATATGTCATTTACATATATACTTATATATGGATATTGTATTTATTTATATATACATACATATACATATATATAAATATATTTACATACATACATACATACATATATATATATATATATATATATATATTCATTAGCAGATATCTAAATTTGATATAAATCTTGAATGCAAATTTATGACTGGCACACAATTATACTTAAATATATTAACAGAGAGAATAACTAAAGAAAAACGGTCAGTCACACGCCTTTACTTTATTTTTCGAGTCAGCTGGATAGGCTTTCCAATAGTAACACCTTTTTCAAACCGAGCTATTCAAACCTTTCCCGTTCTCTAGCCTCCCGTCTACCACTTCTGGAATATACACAGTTTTCATCAACACAACGTTGCCCATTCTTTATCAATGACTGGTTTCTCAAACCACATGCATTCAGCTGTCTACCTTTACAACACTGGATCTCCTTATTCCTCTCATTTCCACCTTTTTACTTCACAAATACCACTAACTAGTTCTTCTCAGCAGTTTCAATCTTTTTTTCTTTTTTATTCTATATGTATCCAACATTAACAATTAGATTCCTAGGAAAAATGGCCTCTAATTCTTTTCCCCATTAGTATCTTGGTTTCCAAAACTTTTGCACACCCACTGCTGCCTTTCTCGCTTGATCTATTTTTAACTCGCCTCTCATCCTACTATTATCCATTATAATGACTCTACGTGAATAACGCTCACCAATAAATGCTTACAGACAATTAGCCATGCATACACAAATATAAACACGTTGAAAATGACAGCTCGAAATGGAACGGCTTCCAAAAATGTGGTCTTCTCGACCGAATACGAGAGAGCCGAAATGGAACCTGAGGGAGAACGCTAAAAGCACCTGACTGAAATACGCTTCTCGTAATATTCTATTGCTTTCAAGAATAATCCTTGCGGGTTTTCCTAATATAATCCTCCTAATATATTATTACCTTTAACTATCTTTCGAAGTGCGAATTATGATTTATGTCATTTAATGTGTATTCTGTGTATTTGTACCTAATGTCTTTTATTTAACGTATGATTTTATTTTTTCCGAAATAGTACATGGATATTTCAACACACTTCCAAAAATACTTATATTTTTCCTGGAAAAGGGTTGACCTAATTTTCTAAATTCAGAGAGACACGAATCATGAATTTTTATTACTAGAAAATTAAATTCTGTTAAGATGTTTGAAGAAATGTTTCCATAATCTAATAAATATCTTGACCACAGTGAATGATTGAACTAACATGCAATACTGAACATAAACATGTAACTATAGTTAATTCTTTTTAGTGAGGCAGATTTGTACCGACTCGCAGGGGTGCCCTTTTACCTTGGAAAAGGTTCCTGATCGCTGATTGGTTGCATAAGATAATTCTAACCAATCAGAGAGCAGGAAACTTTTCCGAGCTAAAAGGGCACCGCTGCGAGTCGGTGCAAATGCGCCTCATTTAAAAAAAAATAGTATAGTGAGACCCTGAAATTTAGTCACTGTGCGTTGAATTGAGATTTTGACGGACAGATATAGAATAAAATAAATTTGAACCCCAATTCAGAAAAAGATAATACTGTAACGAAATAAAAACTAATCAGATGACTAAATGAATAGGTGCATTCCAATCCATGGCAAAAAAAATTAAAATTTTAAGGTGATGAACATTTTATTTAGAAGACAATCCAGGCAGTACCAAAACAACATAAATACATTGAAACTGTAAAACAAATAAAAGAATCAGTATGAAAAGATTAAAGAATATTTTGAGCTTTTAAATCTTCTGCCTCAGTAGTTATATGAAGATTTCAAAGGTTGAGTTTGATATTTCAAGCCAGGTAAAAAATCGACAACGATTTCACAATACTTCGAACAGAAGAAGAACTTTCAAAACGTACACGAAACGAGATGGGGAAATTGTTTGGAATCATCCACTGAATGTGCTTCATGGATAGCCGAATCAAAGGAACGCTTCCTATTTCGACAGTAATTATTTTTTATTGTGACGTTTGTCTCCATTCGAAAAGAAGAAGAAGAGGAGTCGAGAGCTTCACGTGGCAGGACCTAATTAAATTCCACGTATTATTCGAGGGACTGGAAGCATAAAAGGAACTCCAAATATGCCAATCTCTTTCGGAGCATATTGACATTTTTACTTATTTGGCCAGTCAATATTTTCCATGATATCTGAATTCTTTTTAAGAC
>NC_090737.1:15210403-15225403 GCF_036898095.1 Palaemon carinicauda
AGAGAGAGAGAGAGAGAGAGAGAGAGAGAGAGAGAGAGAGAGAGAGGGGGGGGGGGGAGGTTCCTCTTCTGATTTACCATACATCATCATTATTTTTCACAGACAATATAATGATTACGTATTGGTCAATGGAGTAGAAAGCCGTTAATAATCCTCATTTTTTTTTCAACTTTACAAAGTTTTTTAAGATGTAACTTATTGATTTATGGTCACTGATCGGTAAAATTACTCCACATCTTTGGGGCTTCGGTGATATAAGCGTTCATGAGGAAAATTACCCATTTATACATATTATTCTGTCGGATATGAATTCTGCTAAAAATCATTTAATATCAGTTTCATGCTAAATGCCCGGTATTCTGGTTTTTGAAGGCCATACGTTACCTCGTGGGAGAAAATACTATACTTCTTTAACAATTGCTATGATCGAGAGAAAATATATGGAAAAGGAAAACAGTTTTAAAGCATATTGCTAAAGCGCAGATTATTATCATTATTAGTATTATTATTATTACTAGCTAAGCTACTACCCTAGTTGAAAAACCAAGATGCTATAAGCCCAAAGGTTCTAACAGGGAAAAATACCCCAGTGAAGAAAGGAATTAAGGAAATAATTAAACGATATAAGAAGTAATTAAGAAAAAAAAAAAAAAACATATTTCATATACACTACAAAACGACTTATGTCAGCCTGTTCAGCATAACATTTGCTGCAGGTTTGAACTTTTGAAGTTCCACTAATTCAACTACCCGAATAGGAAGATTATTCCACAACTTGGTAACAGCTGGAATAAAACTCCATGAGCTTAGTGAAAATACTAACATAAAAATAATAATTAATATTCACTTGGGTTTTCTTGAATGCTTGTGAAATGTAAAATTTGTTGCACTTACATGAATTGATTTTCAGTCAGGCTACTGTTACATATTATTATCACATGAATATGTATTCCAGTAAATGAACCCTGACACAGGATTTTTCTGAATAACTTTTACTATGATGAAACAGCAATTTCAATTAAAAAAATAAAATATAAAAAAACAATACATATCTGTTGCGGTTCATCATTTAAAGAAAAATAACGATAAATTACAATTTCACTCTCAACACTTGAGGATTTAATCGTCTGAAACCGAGTCAAGAGAAAAGTAATTCTTTATGGTTTTTTCAGTAACAAAAAACAGCAATGCCATCATTTGTAATGACATGATTAATTTTATCATAAAGAACAGCTTATAATGAAAGTGCCATGTTTTGTAGTTCTAAGACATTATACTGCTATACTGTACGATTGATATCGTTGTTTTGCTTTCCAAGTTTCGTGATAATACCAACAATCCCTTTTAGATTGGTAGTATTTCTCTCGAACGTAAATTTCTTGTATCTACTACAAGACAATCCAAATATTATTGTTATTATCATTATTACTTGCTAAGTTACAACCCTAGTTGGAAAAGCAGAATGCTATAAGCCAGGAGGCTCCACCAGGAAAAATAGCCCAGTGAGGAAAGGAAATAAAGAAACTACAATAGAAGTAATTAACAATTAAAATAAAATATTCTAAGAACACTAACATCATTAATAGAAACCTTTCTTACATAAACTAACTAACAACATTAAGATAAACCTTTCTTACATAAGCTATAAAATCTTTAAAAAAGCAAGAGGAAGAGAAATGAGATAGAATAGTGTGCCCGATTGTACCCTCAAGCAAGAGAACTCTAACCCAAGATAGTGAAAGACTATGGTACAGAGGCTATGGCACTATGCAAGACCAGAGAACAACGGTTTGATTTTGGAGTGTCCTTCTAGAATAGCTGCTTACCATAGCTAGAGAGTTTCTTCTACCCTTACCAAGAGGAAAGTTGCCACTGAACAATTACATTGCAGTAGTTAATCCCTTGAGCAAAGAAGAATTGTTTGGTAATCTGTGTTGTCAGGTGTATGAGGGCAGAGGAGAATATGTAGCGAATAGGCCAGACTATTCGTTGTATGTGTAGGCAAAGAAAATTAGCCGTAACTAGAGAGAAGGATCCAATGTAGTACTGTCTGGCCAGTCAAAAGACCCGATAACTCTCTAGCGGTAATATCTCAACGGGTGGCTGGTGCCCATGATATAAAATAACAGCTTTAATTCACTATAAGCGAAAATGGTTGTTTTCTATAGAAGTAAATGAAACACCTACGGTAGCGATAATTAACAAAATATACGTTAACATAAAAAAACTGACCAAGGAAGAGTGAATGGACTAAAAAAATACCACAATAATTATAAGGATTTACCCTGAAGGTGTGAGTAATCTTGATAGAACATCAAATTCCCTTGCCTTATATAAAGTTTATATCGAAAATGTTAATTTTAATGCTATTGCAGTTCTTAAACTTTTTAATTTTTTTCTTGTTTTCTTTCCTCACTGGACTATTTTCCCTGTTAGGGCTCCTAGGCTTATAGCATCCTGCTTTTCCAACTAGGGTTGTAGCTTAGCAAATAATAATAATAATAATAATAATAATAATAATAATAATAATAATAATAATCACTGAAAGTATAGTAGTTAGCTGGGAGTCCAATTAACCAGTTTTTTTTTAAATCTTTAATATTAATATCTAACGTCATTCAAATCTTGCTAATTGACTAAAAGAAGACATACTTTTTTTTTTAAGTTAAGCTTATAAAATTCAAAGGCTCGTGCCTTATGAAAAGTCAAATGGCCAAATACATAAATAAACCCATTACGTACAATCGGAAACACATATCTAATAATTACATGAATGATCTATTCCGTATTATCTTACTTCAAAACTTGAACATGGCCTAACAGGATATCAGACACCGCATCTTAAAAGGGAAATTATGGGAGTAACAACCGTCGTAAATCACTGCACCACTAAGGATGTGAGGAAGGAGAATGTCAGAGTCAATACAGATATCTGTATGGACTCCTGGGTAATGTTTAAGTGTGTTTAACTAACCTTTCTGGCAATACGATGGTTTACGTCTCAGTCAGGCTGGGTGGTATTTTACGTACAGTTGGACACATGAATCCCTGGCATTATTATTATTATTATTATTATTATTATTATTATTATTATTATTATTATTATTATTATTTGCTAGGCTGCAACCCCATTTGGAAAAGAAGGATGCTATAAGCCCAGGGGCTTCAACAGGGAAAATAACCCAGTGAAGAAAGGAAACTTAAGGAAAAATAAAAAATTTCAAGAAGAGTATCTCCTATATAAACTATAAAAACTTTAACAAAACACGAGGAAGAGAAATAAGATAGAATAGTGTGCCCAAGTGTACCCTCAAGCAAGAGAACTCTAACCCAAAACAGTGGGTTAGAAGTTCACCCTGCCACAATGTTGTTACTTCGCTGCGAGTAACCAAAAAGATTGTGTACGAAGAGGTCAGAAGTATTAAGCGGGCTAACCACAAGAATTAACCTTGCAGCAAGGGTGTGGCTGGGCGCCCTTCTTCGGGGAGACGTGCACCAGGAATTTGTGTCAAACTGTACAACTTGACCCATGATCATAATGCAGTGAACTTTGGGAAGCCAATCCAAGTTATATGATTGAATATATGTAGCAAATGTGCCTATATGAGCATGTTTATACACTGTGACGGGCCGAGAGAAGGTTGTGAACTCAAAGGCAGGATGCAATCAACTGAGTTGTTTATTAAGGAACACTCTCCTTTATATACAAAACCTCAAGGCAACAGGACATAACATGTTCGAGAGACAGACAATATTACAGAGTAAAACCGGAGACATGATCATTCAAGTCTTTTTAGTGCGAGGGAAGAGCGCAGATACAAGCATAATATATACAAAATAATTATGTACAATTGTGTGACACACGGTTGGTACATGGCTCCCCCCCTAAAAATGACATACTGTACATGTTAAATAGGGCTCCCTGATCTAGAGAGGCGAACTGTAGGCAGGTCATCTGGCAGAAGATAAGCAGGTTTTAGACGATCAATGGAGACCCAGTCTTCTTTGCCCCGAATGTTTAGTAGGAAAGCTTTCGGACTGCGTCAGATCACAAGGAAAGGGCCCGTGTAAGGGGGCGTTAGTGGTGGCTTGCTAGTGTCGTTGCGCAGGAAGACGTGCGTTGCAGAGTGCAAGTCCGTTGGTATGTGATGCTTCGCTGGGGGCTTGTAAGTCTAGAAGCACGGAGTAAATTTTCCCACGACGTGACGTATGTGCTGGAGATTGTCGGAGGAGGTTGTAGAAGGAAAAAATTCGGCAGGGACGACCAACGGGTCGCCATATACCATTTCAGCTGCTGAGACGTCGAGGGCGTCTTTAGGAGTGGTCCTTAGTCCCAGGAGGACCCAGGGAAGCTGAATAAACAAGTTGGAATCCTTGCAGCGGGACATCAAAGCTGCTTTGAGGGTGCGATGAAAACGTTCAACCATTCCATTGGCAGCGGGGTTGTAGGCCGTTGTCTGATGTAGGGTGATGCCCAGGAGATTCGCTAATGACGTCCACAATTGAGAGGTGAAAGTGGTTCCCCTGTCAGAAGTAATATGCTCAGGGATACCGAATCTTGAAATCCATCCAGAGAGTAAGGCAGATGTACATGAGGCGGAAGTTGCAGTTTCCATGGGAATGGCTTCAGGCCAACGACTGGAGCGGTCGATGACGGTAAACAGGTAACGATGTCCTTGTGATGTGGGTAGGGGGCCTACAGCGTCGACGTGAATGTGTGCGAAACGACGCTGAGGTTGAGGAAAGGTGCCCACTCCTGAATCCGTGTGTTGATGTACTTTGGAAATTTGGCAAGAAGTACAGGCGCGGACCCAATCCTTAGCATCCTTAGAAATGCCGTGCCAAATGAACTTTGCCTTCAGCAGCTGTGCAGTAGAACGGCACGAGGGATGTGAAAGGCCGTGAATGAAATCAAACACCTGTCGGCGCATGGGAGCAAGAATCCAAGGTCACGGTCTACCAGTACTGACGTCACAGAGGAGGGTGGTGTTGGAGTCTTCGAGGGGAAAGTCTTCCCAACGGAGGGACGTGCAGGATGTCCTACAAGCTGGATACTCTGGATCCTGTCGTTGGGGTTCAGTCAGGGCGTTGTAATCCAATCCCAGTTGAACGGCAGCCAACGTGTTTCTTGACAGGGCATCGGCAACGGGATTCATTTTCCCAGGGACGTATTGGAGGGTGCAATTGTATTCAGCCACGGCGGAGAGATGTCTGCGTTGACGGGCAGACCAGGCGTCAGACTGTCGAGTGAAGGCGTGCACCAGAGGCATGTGGTCTGTGCGAATGACGAAGGGCGTACCTTCTAAGAAATGGCGAAAGTGACGGACAGCCAAGTGCACCGCCAGCAATTCTCGATCGAAGGTAGAATAACCCGATTCTGCCTTGGACAGTTTTCCGCTGAAGAAGGCCAATGGGCGGGGCGAGCCTTTGACCAACTGCTCGAGTACTGCACCAATAGTGACGTTGCTGGCATCGGTGGAGAGAAGGAGAGGGGCGTGTTGGATAGGAAAAGTGAGAGCCGCAGCAGTTGATAGGGCCTTCTTTGCATTGCAGAAGGCTGCTTCTTGAAGGGGACCCCACTTCAGGTCCTTTGGCTTGCCCTTGAGGGAGGTGTAGAGGGGAGCAAGAGTGGCGGCAATGGCTGGCAGAAAACGCTGATAATAGTTGATCATGCCCAAGAATTCCTGCAGAGCTTTGACGGTCGAGGGCGCGGGGAAGTTCTGAACGGCTGCTAAATTCTCAGGGAGGGGATGGACTCCTTCAGGAATGATACGGTGCCCTAAGAACGACACTTCGTTGGCGCCAAAGGTACACTTGTCGTACCGGACTACAAGGCTGTTTTGTTGCAGGCGGTCGAGCACGATGCGCAGGTGACGGAGGTGTTCCTCTTTTGAGGAGGAGAACACAAGTATGTCGTCCACATAACATACACAGAAAGGGAGGTCCCCTAAGATGCCATCCATGAGACGTTGAAACGTTGCCCCAGCATTACGAAGGCCAAAACAGGAGTAATTGAAGGTGTATGTACCAGACGGAGTGGTGATGGCGGTCTTGGGGATGTCTTCTGAGTTCATAGGCACCTGATAATACCCCTTCAGGAGGTCGAGCGTAGAGAAAACCTTCGCCTTGTGTAGGTAGGAGGTCACGTCGGCAATGTTTGGGAGGGGGTAGTGATCCGGTTCTGTTTGCATGTTCAGGCACCTGTAATCCCCGCACGGACGGAAGGAGCCGTCTTTCTTCAGAACGATGTGTAAGGGTGACGACCATGGGCTGGAGGCCTTTTGGCAAAAGCCCATTTCCTCCATTTCGGCGAACGTCTGTTTGGCGGCTGCCAATCGTTCCGGTGCCAGACGTCTGAATTTTGCGAAGACTGGGGGTCCCGTCGTCTTGATATGGTGATAAATACCGTGCTTGGCAGGAACCGTGGGCGTTTGGCGAAGTTCTGGACGGAAAACTTCCGGGTACGCCGTGAGGAGGTGGCGTAGGCATCCGTGGGTGCGCTGATGTGGAGAGCGAGGTTAGAGGGGGCGGGTTGAAGAGGTGTCGACAAGTACGAGTCTGCGTTGACTAATCGTCGGTGGGCAACATCGACCATAAGGTGGAAATGAGAGAGGAAATCCGCACCGAGGATTGGCATTGTGACGTCAGCAACGAGAAACTTCCAATTGAATTTACCGTTTCCGAACGATAATGTGAGGTTCTCGTAACCGTAGGTGGGTATCGCAGATCCGTTGGCAGCTACCAAGTGGACGTCGGCAGATGTAGACAGACTACGTCATGCCTTGAAGAGTTTCCTTGGCAAAAGAGAACGACAAGCACCCGTGTCTACCAAAAATCGCACGCCCGTTCCTGCATCCTGTAAAAAGAAAAGATTAGAAACATGGGAGGCCACCGCCACAAGCGATGACCTACTTACACGTTTTTTGGCCACTGACAATCCTTGGCACATTTCTTCGCGGTTGCCCCGAATCTGAAGTGGTAGTAGCAAAACTGCGGCGGATGGGAAGTAGTAAGTGGCTGTAGAAGTCGTTCGTTGGGGCGCGAGCGATTGGTGGGTGGTGGGCTGCTTTGTCACTGCTTCGGCACGTCACGGGGTAGGCGTGTATGTCCTACGGCATTCATGTCAGCTTCGGTTGACGTTGAATAGGCCTCCTCGTCGTCAGGGGTGGAGGCGTTGATGGAGGTCTTGAAGTGGCTGTCCATAAGGGCGTCGGCTTTGGTCATCAAGTCCTTTATGGGTAAACTATCGACATCGGGTATGGCAACGCGTACAGGTTCGGGTAAACGGCGTATCCAAAGGGCACGAAGTAGGTTCACCTCACGAGGAGAGCCGTCTGCGGCAGGTTGAAGGCGAGCGATACTGGTCATCTCCCTAAGGGCAAGCAAAGCCCTTTGGTCCCCCAACGGTTGTTGCGAGAGCTGAAAAAGCTTTGCTATACGGGCGGCTGGCGACAGCGAGTACTGCTGCAGAAGGTATGTTTTGAGGGCGTCATACGCTATTGGGGTGTCTCCTTGTTCACAAAGGCAGTCGGATATTTCTGGGAAGGTGTCCTCGGGTATCGCCGCGAGAACATAATCCACTTTGGTGATTGAACGAGTCACGCCCCTGATACGAAACTGGAGTTCTGCGCGCTGAAACCAAGAAAACGCCTCTCCGCTGGCAAACGATGAAAGTTTGAATGGAGCGGCCGCAGCACCAACTGCCGTAGAGCCCGTCATAGTACCAACAATGAAGGGGCGAGGGGGTGGGGGTGGAAGGCGATGGGAGCGAGTTGACTTCCGGGGTCACCAATGTGACGGGCCGAGAGAAGGTTGTGAACTCAAAGGCAGGATGCAATCAACTGAGTTGTTTATTAAGGAACACTCTCCTTTATATACAAAACCTCAAGGCAACAGGACATAACATGTTCGAGAGACAGACAATATTACAGAGCAAAACCGGAGACATGATCATTCAGGTTCTTTTTAGTGCGAGGGAAGAGCGCAGATACAAGCATAATATATACAAAATAGTTATGTACAATTGTGTGACACACGGTTGGTACAACACTAACCGTTACTAGTCTTACGGTCTCTTGGTTAAAAAAAAAAAAAAAATCAGAAAAGAATAGGAGGATTCTGAATACCTTGATGAGAACTTCATTTTGGATATCTTTTAGAAAGAATTTATCTGTTCTCATAGGATTTTTTTAAAGACACAATAATGCAATCTTGGTTTTATTTATAAGGAGAAGCCTTAAGATACTTGATCTTGAAGTGTTTGATAATGATATTTCCTTTAAGATAACTGCTATGATTATATTTGTAACATTCATACATTATTTCGAAATCAAAACTCATTTTATACTGCTATACAGTATACGTCTTTCTTATTATACGCTCCAAACAAAGCTTCTCGTCGACTTTAATTATATCTGCAGGTAATAAAACATGAATTTTACACTTCAAATCAAATTTCAGATTTTTACTTTATGGAACACCATTGTTTCCATTACAAATAGTAGTAAGAAAATTAGAAGTGGGTATATATACACAATGTTACCACGAGCTTTCTGGAGTAATTAATTCTGCTTCTGTTTCCCTTTGTTGCATTCTTTTTCGTATTTCAGCTTTTAATAACAGTATGAAGCTAAAGTATTATCATTTCCTCGTAAAGAACGTTTACTATTCTGTTTCGTCTCATGAATTTCATTTATTCATTGTTTCATTTCAATCTGGTATTATTCTTTTTTGACACCTGCCAAGTAAATCCCTCTCTATCAAGAGATTTTTGGTCAAACAAGATAAATTTAAAGCCGGGTGCAACAATCATGCGTATAATTTGGGGAAGTCACTGGGCAAGGATCTAATGATTTGAAGGGGCTTTCTCATTTATTTTAGAATTCAAATTATTCCTCTTCTTGTTATTGTTTTTAGAATACTTTATTCAAATTGTTCATTACTTCTTATATCGTGTATTTATTTCCTTATGTCATTTCCTTACTGGGCTATTTTTCCCTGTTGGAGCCCTTGGGCTTATAGCATCTTGCTTTTCCAACTAGAGCTGTAGAGTAGCTAATAATAATAATAATAATAATAATAATAATAATAATAATAACCCTTTAATCAACTATGCCACCTCTTTTTCGAAAGCAAGTTCTTGAATAATGAAGAAATGTCCACTAACACAATTCTTGCGTCAATGATCATTGGTTTACACAGTTACATCATTTCACCTGGATCTTTTTATTATAGAAGCGTCGAGCGTTTTTGCCACTGCCTCGCCATTGGAGTCTTGCGCGTGATCTTTCTTGTTTGCTTTGATTTCGTGAAACACCCGATGCATGCAAGCGGACGAAGCAAGCGCATACTTACTCACCGCAGGATAACCGAACATATTTATCCATCTAAGTTGCGTTCCTGAGCACACTCGAGATTGCACATGCATGCAAGATCAGTGTCGAGTGCTTGTCAAGTGCTTGTCAAAGCTTTTCTAAGTGAATGCGGTTGTTATTTCAACAAATATTCATTTACTCTTGAGCAGCTGAGAGAGCGTTTCCAGCGGCCGTTTTTCGGGAAATGAAAGAAATTCGATGATTGAATATCAAACAATTCAGTCAAAAGTACAAGGAGAGATTATCTGACTCTTTATAGCATCTTGCTTTTCCAACTAGGGTTGTAGCTCAGCAAGTAATAATAATAATAATAATAATAATAATAATAATAATAATAATAATAATAATAATAATGTAAATTTATCCATATATTTCTATACTTGCATGTATGTATATTCATTTCTGTACACACACACACACACACATATTATATATATATATATATATATATATATATATCTGAGTGGGAATACCTTAACGTGGTGAAAGGGTTTGCGTATCGCCATAATTAGCAAATTTGTACTACGCAAGATCACCCATACCAGTTTGGTTTGCTATCAGACGATAACCTTCCACCATCACCAATCCGCACCAGCTAGCGTGGTGATGAAAACTGGCCAAACTCCAGACATGAATCGACATGGTTGAGGCCTTTTCCCTGCACTGCACTAGAAACGACTGCATTTGTTGCTGTTGTTGTATGTTTTTATGTATGTATGTATGTATACAGTATATATATACACACATATATATACATACATATACACATATATATATACACACACATATATATATATATATATATATACACACATCCATACATACACACACACATATATATATATACATATATACAGTATATATATATATACATACACACACACACACACACACACATATATATATATATATATATATATACATACATACATATAATCCTCCTTGACTTCTTATCAACATAAGGAAACATACTTAAATTTCTAACTAAATAAACGTATACAGAGGACCACTAAATGTTTCATACGACTTCCTAAGCATTAAAAGGTGGCCATATCTTACTACATGAACAGTAAATAAAAGCGATCTTGATATCATGGAAATAAGGAAGGTAACAACCAATGTCAGTTCATATGTAAGCAATTCAAATGAACATAATGAGGTTCTTATTAACAGAAAAATAAAAAGTGATACCTCATCAAAGAGAAGATTTTTAAATTAAAAAAAGAGCGTACCGAATCTTTATACTAGTTACTTTAATGACCACTATTGTTTTATATAAGAGTCAGCGTGATGAAATACAGACATTCAATTTACTTATTACCTTGTTTTAATAGGAAGTGATTATGAATCTTTAACCTTTTTTATTCCAATGTTAAGTACGCAGTTTTTACGTAAAAACTCCACATGAAAAATACAAAATTCTAAAAAGCTACAGTAAGGAATATAAAGAGGAAGAAGAAGAATAAGATAAACACAAATTACGAAAAAGAAAATGTAAAGACGGATGGAATAAATAGAACCAAAACCAGTCCAGATAAAATAATATTTACTGTATCTTAAAGAAAATGTTTGATTTAACAATGATAATAAACTAAGTATTCACTCATTCTAGTAAATACTCAAAAGAAGCAAGAAATCATCATAAGTGATCAACAGTTAGTGAAAATAATTATGCCAATAAATTTTCTTGACAAACCGTGATTCCTCATTTCTAAAAATTCTAGAATTACTTTTGTTATATTTGTGGGAAATACGTTTATTTTTATGGATAAAAGAAACTCGAACATGTAGTTTCTGCTATAAAATACCCTTTTTAATGGTTCCACCCCGTTAGAATCAGTAACTTCGTCCAGGCTAAACCAGATTGATGGAGAGACACGCATGTGTCAGTTTTCTCCTCTTTTTCTCTCTAACCTAGATGCAACCAACGTCAGTCGGTTAAAACCTATAAAGACACCTAATTTGCTGCTTTAATGACAGAGACATTCTCAAATTTTACAAACTCGTCCCCCTGCTCGAACCTTGGTATTACCAGGTAAGCACATTAACAAATCCTCCACAACGAGAGAGAGAGAGAGAGAGAGAGAGAGAGAGAGAGAGAGAGAAACTGTAGTTTCCTCTATTAGGAACCTTCTAATACATGCATTTATTACAAGGGATGGGGTTGCATGATACAGACGCTCTTCCCTCCTACATTGTTCAAGAATAGAACTTAATCATAATAGCATGTTCTATGTACTGTATGTATATATATATATATATATGTATGTATGTATATATATATATATATATATAGTGTACGTGTGTAATATCAACAGTAATGGATATACAGGGAAATATATACACATACATATACACAAACATATTCGTCTGTGGTAATATTAATAGTATTGGATATACAAGGGGAAAAGGTTAGCAAAAGTCTCAGTGAAAATAACAGGAAGGTAAATATAGAGAGAAAGGGGCAATTGACCAAATGGACATCAAAATTAAAGATCCAAAAGGAGAAATGCTGTCTGAGTGAATACAGACCTCGGTGGCTGAATTGAGGATATTATAGATTTGTCGGATTCGGGAGAGAGAGAGAGAGAGAGAGAGAGAGAGAGAGAGAGGTGATTGATGCAAAACTGGAAAGGGGTAGTCTACTGTAGGTCTGAGGAGGTAATTAAGACCTTTTAAGAGGTTGAAGATTGGAAAGACACGAAGTGTTGATGGAGTTTCAAGCGAGATGTAATCGTGTGGTGGAAAGAGAGAGAGAGAGAGAGAGAGAGAGAGAGAGAGAGAGAATATGACCTAGGTTTATAAGTTATATACAGAAGTGGATTAGGATAAAGATTAAAGATGGAACTACAAGAACGAAGTATGTTATTGTAAGATTTTGATTTTGAAAGTACATAGGCCTAATGATGGAAGGAATGACTGGGGATGCCGGAAGACAGTGAAAGGACCAACTGTTTATTAATAAAATGTTGAGCAAAGCCTAGTTTATGATAGAATCAATGTAACATATAAGTCAAGTCACTAACTAACTATATATATATATACATATATATATATATATATATATAGATAGATAGATAGATAGATAGATAGATATATATATATATATATATATATACATATATATATTTGCGTATTTTATAATATGCACGTCATTACTAATGTATTTTACAAAAAAAAAGTTCATACATATTTAATGGGATTGGTTATGACGATCATGTATTATACAGAAAATTACTTCAACAAAGGGAAATGTTTCTAAAAACACAAGCCTTACCCGTAAATCAATCCTTCATATCACAAAGAAAACTTATCTTTTCTTAAATTCTTAATTCCAACTATAAAATGAAACATTACTGAAACAGCTTTGACAGAAGTGAAATGATTTCCTTTCACTTGTAACAGGATATTAGTACAACATAACGAGGAAGCATAATATTCTGTAGTCGAGTTCACTTAACGTTATATTTTATCCCCACAATGAGACAAAAGTACTCTCTCCATTTCAATTTCCCATGCACCAGAGGGTAAGAATCAGGATTTCAAATACATAAAGAAGGGATCTGGAATAAGGTCGAGTAATGTCACAGATGATCAAAGGCAGAAAGTAATCTGAAGGTGTCATCTGATGATCAACAGGAAATTGTTTTCTAAAAGGAATATATGATGCGTTTTAGATAAAGCAGAAAGAATGTATTTTAATTTGGAAACGACAGCTTAAGCAGTAATGATGACTTAAACGGATAAATACTGGTCCCTAGTGATTGTAAAAGAAGGGAAACGAAGAGAAGATTGTAAGGCACGTGTATTTCATTTACGCTCAAATCTCACTCACTGATAATAGAAAAACTGGTTTAAGCTTGCCATTGCATATTTCACATTGTTGGAAATTTATGCCATTGTTCCCCTCAACCCTTTGTATACAAGCTCGTTAACTTGTTGAAAAAACAAGTTATATTCACCTATCCTTTCTGTTGGGTCCTAACAGTTACCATGCGACAAGACGATGGATTGAAGAAATAAGAAAATTTGAAGGTATAAACTGGCATAGAAAGACTATAAACTCGCGAGTGGAAGGACATGCCGGAGGCCCTTGTCCTGCAGTGGACTCGTAACGGCTGTTGATATGTATATATATATATATATGTATATGTATATATATATATATATATATATATGAAGACATGCATAGTTGATTATAATTTATGTAAATAATAGGCAGAAATTAAATGGGGGAGAACGTAAGCGGGTAGATGTGAAAATGTCAGTCAAATGAGGTGGTAACCTTTTATTATCGTTGTTATAACATCAACACTAATATTATTAACATACAAAATTATCAAAAGTAAGCTACTCTTGGTCCAGAATGCTATAGCCACCCACACGAAAAACTGTCGATTTTGAATGGCAATAATATACTTGAGAAATTCATTTCTGAAAAGCATATACTCCCAAAGCTCAAGTCACTCTATGAACACATTTACAGCATATGAGACAATATCATGTTTCCATTGTGTGTTTACAAGGGAATTGCAGACACTTCGACCATATCTTAAACACCAATACTAAAGAACCACGGAGACCTTCAAAGACAAAAATAAAGACTGTGGGTCACGAGTTCAATCCCCGCTCATGGCTTTAATTCAACTACAATAAGCCACATACTGTATGGGTGTACGCTGAATTATCAGGAAACACTACCTTGTCGCCGCTTGTCCTAGTTTAAGTAGAGAGAGTTCTTTGGTACTGATCCTATGAAATCGTATTACTTAGTTTTGTATTATATGATACTGGAATTCAAATCACCCAATTATGCTATCTAACATTTTTCATAATTCTGAACATCATCTACATTTAGGCCATTCCAGACTTTACTATACACCATTCCATGTTAGAGGCAAAGTTAATTCTAAGAGCCATGCCTTTTATAAGTGAGGTTCAACACTGGATATTATTTGAAATTTTCATTCCTGCTGTGAACAGATTTTCTTATTAATGTCGTCAAAGAGTTGGCACTTGGAAAAGTTTAGCTGGGCACTTTTGGGGACTATGACCGCAGCTCAATCTAAATACATCCACCCATCCATCCTGGGCCCAAAAAATTTAATTTTGAGTTTGCTCCTTATTTAATGTTACTCAATCTAATTTGTTTTTCAACAAGACTATTTTTTTTTCTAAAATATTTTGTATTGTTTCTTCTTCACTATCGGTACTCAAAATTATTTTCCATAAAAGGATCACTTTACTTGTTTTGGCTTCTGAACTACCATGATTTTTTTTTTTAAACAGCGCTGCATTTCAGCTGAATATCATCAGTATATATAGTCAAGTGGACCACTATACATAAGGGAATTGGTTGTATTCTAATAATTCTGCTGTATAAGAACATTCAAATTTCATACTACGCAAAAAAAAAAAAAAAAAAAAAAAAATAATAAAAAAAAAATTCTACATTTCCAGGTCGTTTTGGTCAGACATATGGTAGAAATTCCGTATCCTGCAAAGACACTTACATACTATTCTTTACAGTTGTAGACATTGCGTAAGGTCCATTGACATATATGAGTGTTTGGACAGACTTATGCATATAAATACATTACACTGTGAGTGTTATGGAAATTTTCTG
>NC_090737.1:15227903-15235403 GCF_036898095.1 Palaemon carinicauda
TTTTGTATATAGCTCTACAGCTGAAATAAAGAATTTGAATTTGAATTTGAATTGGGAGGTCCTATGATGCTTCAATTTCGATAGTAATTTGGATTGAATAGCCTGTACCTGATTTATCATATACTTGTACGAGATATATAAAATCTCAAGCAGTTTTGGTTGCTAAAACAGGGCGCTTATAATCGTTTTAAAAGGAATAGCCAGATCTGACTTGGCATAATCTTATCAACTAAGAGCTGCCGCTATGAGAGTGCGTTTCAGTTGAAAATTTTACAACAAAAAATCTAGTACAACTCAGGCACTGAATGTTGAGCACGCCACCCTGAAATCTTTGGTGCAGAATTGACTATCTCCATTTTTGCTCAAACCAAATGGCTCTGTACTACGTTATCCATACGAAAATGCAACCAACTTGGCAGTAAGCAAAGTAATGAATGCCATGTTCCTGAAGCCAAGTTTAGCTTTTAAATGTCATAAAATTAAGAATCTCTTACATGACCTCCATAGGTGTATAGACCCCAATGGCATTTTCTTATTTTTGCAGTTTCTTGGCTTCAAAATTATCCCATTATTGAATCTTTAAGTAATATATTACAAAAAGCAGATATACAGTAGATGGACACTCCACTCCAGTGACACACATATGTAATATCTGCTGTCCCTCAGGTCAGTGTTCCTGACCCTCTACTTTTTTTCTTTTATACTTAAGAAATGTGGTTTGTCTGAAAACAAGCCTGTTACTTATGAAGAGGATGCTACTTTTTTTTTATAATCTCCAAAATGCTGACCTATGATTAGTAAATCTGTCAACACATATCTAGCTAAAATTAGTTCGTGCTACTAATTAGATTAACTTTACTCGCAACAAAATCTAAAATAAGAATGTCATTATGTTGAGAAAAGTAAATTCACATTACCCAAATATTTTCGTTGATAATCTTTCTTTAACCGTATAGCTTATAGGTGTCCTTGATTGCAAATAAAAATTTTGAGAGACATATAGTGACTCTATCTCTTCTCCAAGTGTACAAGAACACAATATTGAAATTTTTAAAGAAATTGGGAGACCTTTCTATGCTGGGAAATATTTTAATTATTTCATTCTGCCATGTTTCCAATATTGTTCTCCTGTTAGGTCTTCAGCACCTGGCTGTCATATAAAATATATTGGACAAAAACCTGGCCTATTAACTTGCCTATCCGTGACCTGGATATTAATCTCTGGCAACATCCAAGGGCAACATCATTCAATTAGCTCACTATAAGTGCAGTATAAGAGTTTATATAATTCTGACCGTATTTTGCATTTCAGATATTCCAACACAGCAGTATTTCACAAGTTTTATTCCGGCTGTGACCAAATTAATATACTGACATTCCTAGACATATACTCGAATCATTGTAACTACATTAGTTGAAACTTCATCAAAATGGCATACCATTGAACAGGTTGATATAAATTTTGTTTAAAGGTTTATCTATTCGTTATTCATTACTCTGATTCATTTCAACTTTTTTTTTTTTTTTTTGAGGAGTTCATTATCAACTTCTTTTCGTTTCTACTCTGGGCTACTTTCCCTATTTGGGTTTATAGCTACATGCTATTCAAAATAGGGTTCCAGCTTGGCTTCCATTAATAATAATAATAATAATAATAATAATAATAATAGTAATAATAAAAATAATAATAACAATGATAATAATAATATCAATAATAATAATATTAACAATAATATTAATATTAACAATAATAATAATAATATAGATTTAGGATGCAAAAAGTCAAATATGAATTTTTAGCAATGCCACCTGTCCCTTGATCCAATTCTTGAGATATTGGTCTACTTCATCGAATTAATAATCATCGGTGACAACTCTTCGGCAATTCATGGAAAACACGGAGGGATTAAACAGTAGATACCTTACCCTGCTTTCCCCAAACAGGTTATGTACCTTATAAACCTAAAACCTTGTCATTTCTTGGGCTGAGTTCAGGTAATTTACCACCTGTTTTTTATAATAGACGAAAAAGAATTTATGGTTTGAGTTAAGAATAGTACATATTTTACTATATATATATATATATATATATATGTATATATGTATATATGTATATATATATATATGTGTGTGTGTGTGTGTGTGTGTGTGTATGTAAATATCACCCACGAAAGGCATTTAATACCGAATTATATCTTGGGAATATATATCCACATATACAGCCAGAAGCTGTTACCATAAAATGAATTCCAAGTGGATATATATTCCCAAGATAGAATTCGGTATTAAATGCCTTTCGTGGGTGATATTTACATTGATTAAAATCACGTGTGCTTGTGATATATGTTCACGTGTGTGTATATATATACGTACACACCAAACGTTTATCTGGGCTCCGCAAAATACTAGAAGAGTTGGAAAACCAAAGCCTACATGGCTGAAGATTATGAAACGTGAAGTAGAGGATGATGAATGAAGAAATGTTGAATTGTAAGCTTAAGATAGGGACGACTGGCGAAATCTAACAGAGGTCCTTTGCGTCAATAGGCGTAGAAGGAGATGATGATGATGATGATGATGATGATATATATATATATATATATATGTCTACATATATATATATATATATATATGTCTACATATAACCATACATATGTATATATATATATATATATATATGTGTGTGTGTCTACATATAACCATACATACATACATATATATATATATATATATGACTATATATATATATATATATATATATACTGTATATGCTTTACTGTGGCAAGAATCCCGAGATTTAATATACAGCAAGAGCCAGAAGGAAATAATAAAATGCTTTAGTACCAGGCTTTTTTTATTGCGCGCTGAAGAAGTGTGTACTAAAATGCACGAAAGCGATAGGTACTTTTTATTATTTCCTTCTGGCTCTTGTTGTATACATAATTTATAATCAAAGGCATTTATGTCAAATAATCGTAATTTCCAAAGAAAAGCCATTTTATACAGCAAACCTTTCCCGGAGAAATGATAGTAGGCTAACATTGTTTTTTTTATTGTATATTGTATGACAATGCAATAATAGAAAAACAATAAAATTATGATTAGATGTCTTTTAGCAGTTTATTGATATGATATCACATAAGTTGAAAATAAGTGTTTCAATATTTATTGTTGTCCACCCTACAGTCGTGATTTAGTAAAGTGGTTCACCTCAAAGAGCTTACATGGTTCTGACATTCAATATATATATATATATATATATATATATATACACATTTCATCTAGTCCAACATAACATACAAATTTATAACTATTATACTTGACAATTACCTGGGTTAAGTAATCGTACACAATAATAAAATAAAATGTAGGCTATATTATACAATTTATTTCTTCTTTCTTATCCACACTTCCATGTCGACATGACCTCGTTCACACCCAGTTGAATAGCACTGTATATCCTACACTCTACATTTCTTCGAACAGCATAAGTTTTATGTATTCTTGACGAATTTTACTCTGATTGCACTTTAGTAGATTGTCAGGATGACGTTTTACGGCATGATAACTACTGCAGTGTAATTGTCCAGTGGCTACTTTCCTCTTGGTAAGGGTAGAAGAGACTCTTCAGCTATGGTAAGCAGCTTTTCTAGGAGAAAGACACTCCAAAATCAAACCATTGTTCTCTAGTCTTGGGTAGTGCCATAGCCTCTGTACCATGATCTTCCATTGTCTTGGGTTAGAGTTCTCTTGCTTCAGGGAACACCCAGGCACACTATTCCATCTCGTTTCTCTTTCTCTTTTTTTTGTTAGTTTTCATGGTTTACACAGGAAATATTGATTTAAGTGTCATTGTTCTTAAAACATATTATTTTTCTTTGTTTCCTTTCCTCACTGGGCTATTTTCCCTGTTGGGGCCCCTGGGCTTATAGCATCTTGCTTTTCCAACTAGGGTTGTAGCTTAGCAAGTAATAATAATAATAATAATAATAATAATAATAATAATAATAATAATAATAACCTGCATTCATTTCTCTGTAATGGCCTTTATAAAAAATAACAGGTGATTTTCCAGTCCCCAAAAATCTTCTGTATGATGATCCTGAGTTGCAAATAGAGGCTTGTACCTGTACGTTTCAAAAATACATCTCATTACAGTAGTTACTCTGGAAGGATTTTTCCTCTGATGACACAAAATATGCTGCACGCATTCTGAAAACATTTCCACAGGTCATGCATACATCAATTACATCATCTGCTGGACAAATCAGAGCTCCTCTGCTCTTCAGCATGAGAGGATTTATATCATTAAGGCTAGTGCAATTTCATGCGTCTGGACAGGCTTCACACTGTACACATTGCTCTAGTATAAATACTAAATTTTCTGTGAGCATAAGACTTTTCTGTTAGGTGTGATACATTTACATAGTCAAGATCCCAACGAGCAGAATCTTAATCACAATAAGATGAATCTTGGGCATTTTCTTCAAGTATTTTGAGTCTAACAATATATCTATCGAGAGAGCAGATGGTTCTGAGTCTACATTAGCATTTATGGAGCAGTTACTAGAAAGAGAGAAACTGTTGAAATTAGAATTTTTTGTACAGTCATAACCTGAACAGCAGGCATTATATGCAATTTCAATGGCTCCTCCTATATATTAATAATTAAGAAATATGATGATTAATCAAAACGTTTTGCATCTTTATCCATTATTTCTAAACGTTCGATGTCGCGACAAATTCATTATGACTGAGGTGTTTTTGTGGACATATTTCGGGGGAAATTACTGACATTAGAACTGTTATAATTTTGTAGATAAGTAAAGTATTGTTAGCAAATAGCATCATGGAATGTTATTGGAAAATCTCTGCTAATATGGAAAAAAAGAAATTCTGCATAGAAAACGGTTCAAGACGGTATCATTTTTATATACATACATACATACATACATATATATATATATATATATATATATACACATATATATATAATATATATATATATATATATATACACTATATATATATATATATATATATATATATTTTTTTTTTCTTTTCCAAGAGGCGATTGCGAAGAACGCTTAGTCATTCAGTTCTTGACTAAGCTAGAATTAAACTACTAGGCGGATAGAAGATGATCGGCCTGAGTCAGACATTAGAAAAGTAAGTTTTTGCTGGGTAGGCCTTGAGAGCTAACGTCTCCGTGTTCCCGTGTAATAAACAATGGAAGGAAATAGTAATCTTACGTCATCTCTGTTATCATAACAAGGATGGTACGAGGCATCTGTGAAAGAACGGCAGCAGGGAGCTTTAATTTCCCTAGAGACTCCGAGGGCCTTTACATGATCTTATCTACCCGAATAAATTTTGTCCTCCCCGAAAAATAATGGAAAAAAAAGTACTCTGTAAACTAATACGCGTGGCGGCAACAATATGTATATGTATATGTGTATATATATATATATATATATATATACTGTATATATATATATATATATATACTGTATATATATATATATATATATGTGTGTGTGTGTGTGTGTGTATACATATATATATATATATATATAAATATAAATATAAATATAAATATATATATACATATAAAATATATATATATATATATATACACAGTATATATATATATATATATATATAAATAAATATATATATATATATATATATATATATTATATATATATATATATATATATATCAACAGCAACAAAGAACAAATACAGCCGTTTACAGTCCATCGCAGGGCAAAGGCCTCGGATAGGTCCTTATTTATGATCGGGGCTTGGCCAGTTTTCATCATCACACTGGCCATTGCAGATTGGTGATAGTAGGAGATTTTAGCGTGACCCAGTATGGGCGGCCCTGACTTGAAAAGGTTTGTTAATCATGTCGATACACAAACCCTATCACCACGCTAAAGTATCCCCACATAGAGAGGGGGTATGTATATATACTGTGTGTGTATATATATATATATATATATATATATCATCATCACTCCTCCACCGCCTATAGTGATATAATGGGACTCAGTTAGATTTAGCCAGTCGTCTCTCTCTTGTGCTTTTAATTCAATACTTCTCCTCTCATCATTTCTCACTTCACGTTTCATAGTCAATAGCCATGTAGGCGAACTAATCTCTCTCGGGGAGTGCAAAGAGTATGATCAAACCATTTCCATCTACCTCTCACCATGATCTCATCCACATATGGCACTGCCGTTTAACTCCAAATATTCTTCTGAGGGATTTGTTCTCAAATCTACAAAATTTGTTGGAGATTGTTTCATTGTCATACCACAACTCATGTCCATACAGTAACACCGATCTCACTAAAATGATATATACCCTGATTTTTGTGTGTAACTTTAGGCGATTTGATTTCCAAATTTTATTTAACATAGCCATTGCCTGATTTGCTTTTTTCACGCCATTGCCTGATTTGCTTTTTTCAATCTTTCATTAAACTCAAATTCTAAAGACCCTGTATTAGAGATCCTATTTCCTAAATATTTAATTGAGTCTACCTCATTAATCCTTCCGCCTTCCAATGATATTTCATCTTCCATTGCATATTCCATTCTAATCATCTCTGTTTTTCTTCTATTTATCTTGAGCTATTCCTCCTGTGATATTTCATGCATGCTGGTAAGTAAGCATTGCATATCCTGAGGTGTTCTGCTAATAAGGACAGCGTCATCAACATACTGTAGGTCAGCCAGTTTCCTATTGCTAAACCAGTTCAATCCTTCTCCACCATCTCCAACTGTTCTATGCATTACAAAATCCATGAGGAGGATAAACAACATAGGTGACAACATATTCCCTTGGAGTACTCCATTGTTCACTGGAAATTCATCTGATAGGACTCCACTAACTAATTTCGTATTTGTTATGCTCGAACAAACTTAATGAAATTTGTGTATTTAAGAGGAACTCCATAATAACACAGAACTCACCACAAAATTGGCTGGTGCACACTATCAAAGGGTTTTTCATAGTCCACAAATGCCATCACCGGTGGATTCCTATATTCTACACATTGCTGTACAAAATGTCTTAAAATGGAAATTTGGTCAGTACAATTTCTACCTTTTCTAAATCCTGTTTGTTCATTTCTCAGCTTTACATCAATCTGTCTCTCTAGCCTCTTTAGATTAAGCGTACTATATATTTTCATGACAACTGACGTAAGTGTGATGCCTTTTTAATTATTGCAATCAGTCAGTTTTCCCATTTTCACCAACACTACTAGCTCCCATTCATGAGGTTTTGCCTCCTCATGCCACATTCTATAAAATAATCTTACAAATTTCCTGAAGGTCACTATATTTTCGGCCAATATCATCTCAACAGTTATTCCATCGTATCCAGGGGCTTTCCATCTCTTGAGTTTTTTAAGAGTAGCTTCGACTTCAAAACACACTAAATTCATTCATGGGCACATCAAGGGCTTCCTCAGCTTCATGTATATGAA
>NC_090737.1:15240403-15255403 GCF_036898095.1 Palaemon carinicauda
TATTATATTTCAATTGTTCATTACTTCTTATATCGTCTATTTCTTTCCTTATTTCCTTTCCTCACTGATCTATTTTTCTCTGTTGGAGCCCTCGGGCTTATAGCATCTTGCTTTTCCAACTAGGGTTCTAGCTTAGCTAATAATAATAATAATAATAATAATAATAATAATAATAATAATAATAATAATAATAATAATAATAATAATAATAATAATAATAGTTAATGAATAAGAAATGATACTGACACTACATGCTCTATAATCTCGATTCGTTCATTTATGAACACCTGCCTAAATATCACTTCCCTTATTGATATGACTAAAAGACACATGCTAAGAGAATTAAAAAGTAGAGATGCAATTTTATTTGCTTTGTATTTTTGGTAACCCATAGCCTTTCCCTGTTATCTAAGTTTGGCTGCACAGAAAATAGATAAAAATTAACGTTACACTCCAATGAAATGCTCTTTGCTGAATGAACTCTATAAAATAGAATGTTTCTGTTTAACAGAAAAACACCAACAACAAGTGTTCCCTTCAGATGGAAAAGTATGAACTTTACCTTTCTTTGGCATTAACTATCACAGTGCTTTTTATGCCTTCATCCTTTCCACATCCCTTTCACAGATATTTTTTTTCCTCTTTTTATCTAAAATGTTAATTACATTTTTTACAGACACAATATTTACAGTATGGTTACAGTGTACATTAAAATTTTTACACAAATATAAACTGTCTAAATTAACAATTTAAACATCTCTATTTTCATTTTCAGCTACTCAAAAACAATAATTTATATATATTTTTTGTGAAAATTTTATTCATTCTATCACAATTTAGTAAATCATCTAAGAGACCTTTAGAATCATAGCTAGAATGCCCATTAATTAGAAGATAAAACATGAAGGATAAGTCGATGTGTTTCGCATTAGTTTTCTCCCATATAGGGAATAGACTAAAGTGGACAGAGTACCCAAGTGGTTAGTAATTTAATGATGTCCTTACATATGAACCCCGAAGCCTGAAGGAGGACAACAACTGATCCTTGGTTATTGCTGGAGGATTGGAGACGCCACCAATTTTTGGCAGTTGAAACAGGCAGTTACACCCTGAAGACCTGGCTCTAATCAAGGGCTAGGAGGACCAAACCAGAAAGAGCATTTGGTGTATAAGGGACCGCCCAACCCAAAGTAATTACCTTTCTTTTTCCAATGATACACACACACACACACACACACATATATATATATATATATATATATATATATATATATATATATATATATACACACACATATATGTGTATATAAATGTATATATAATATATATATATATATATATATATATATATATATATATATATATATATATATATATATATATATATATGTGTGTGTGTGTGTGTGTGTGTGTGTGTGTGTTTCGGGAACAACAGATTATTCATCAAAGCGAAAGTTATCCTTCCAATCGAAGCAGTGCATGTTATTACTTTTTTTTTTTTTTTTAAATGAACCCCCTAATCAATTCGTGCACAAAACTCGTTTTATAAAGAGTGAAGGAACAATTGATCAAGGTTAAGCTTTTTTTATTTTTTTTTATATTACGTGACCATAAAAGATAAATAGATTAATTGATTAACACAAAAACATCAAATACAAAATAATATTGGAAAAAAATAACTGAATAACTATCTTATAGGGTCTTAAAAGTATATATAATGATTATATCAGAAAAAAATTTGAAATTCTTGAAAGAAATACTTATCACTGGTATCCTTATTAATAAGAAATTAGAGTCAATGTCTACATGTAAATAGCTTTAAGTTTCTCCTTGCTAAGATTATATTGTTCTTCAATAAAAGGGGTGAGCGGGTGGAGGTTAAAAAAACAAGTATCTACGCCGGCTCATTAGAGATAGTAGAAGAAAAACTGAAAATAAAACTGGAACTACTTTTTTTTAAACTCTGTAATAGGTTTTCATTTATGAAAAAATAAAGCTGAAAAATCTTTATACCTCTGTAATGAGTATATTTTCTAACCGCTACTGTCATCTTTTTATTTCAAAACTTGGATTTACAATGGCCAAAATGGCTCGGCGTTCGTCGATTAAGGACGTCAGGATAATAGAAAACAAAAGATCTTTATTTCCCTTCTTTCCAGGGACGAGTTTCAGGGAACAAAAGTGAACGAGGAATTTCCACCGAACTTTCCATTACTCTGAGTAAATAAAATGGGGTTATTTTGCTTTCTGTTAGCAGGAAATATACGCATTTCTCTTGACATATAAAACTTTTTTCGACTCATTTGAAAAAAAAAATTACCCAAAATTGTTAGCAGGAAATATACGCATTTCTCTTGATATAAGAAACTTTTTTTCCAACACATTTAAAAAATAAAATTACTCAAAATTAGGAACTCGGACATAAACACATAGAGAAAGTGTTAGGGAGAAATCCTCGTTGAAATTTCTCGATTTCGCTGTTCACATTAACGGAAAGATGATCGGTGAACGCAAATGAGAATGAAATGTTTTTCGTTGTTAATTTTTGCGTCTGGTATTTTTTCATCGCTGTAGGATTAGAGGAATAATCTCGACACGAATTTCGCTTTTTTTATGAAATCGTATTTGGTAAGTTCTTGTCATTTGAATGAAAGCTGAACTATTGAGCATCTGGCTACTTGATAAAACATTCCATTTTTTCATATTTGGATTGCGATCTCTCTCTCTCTCTCTCTCTCTCTCTCTCTCTCTCTCTCTCTCTCTCTCTCTCTCTCTCTCTCTCTCTCAATGATTTTCATTCATTTTAATCTAGTATCAGAATTGGTTTTGCTTACGCGATATTATGAAATACATGGTATATGTGTACTGTATGTCTAATGTAGTTTATTAAACACACGCACATGAATAACTGTGTTTATACACACACACACACACACACACACACACACACATATATATATATATATATATATATATATATATATATATATATATATATATATATATATATATACACTAGTGTAAAAAATAGTTAAAAAAGACAACTAAATATTTAGACAGGTATGCACACTCGCAAATACCCATCATCAGGGTATGACTACTCCCTCTTCCCTACCCAAGGGACGGGGAGAGCTGAGTGTGACCAAAGATATATATATATTATATATATATATATATATATATATATATATATCAGACACTTAGTCATTATTATTTAGGGGAAATTGTACAGCTTTTAAATTTACATAAAATTGTATGTTATATTTATTATTCAACACAGCCCTGAAAACAAGCCATAGGTAAAACAGCTGGGCCTGAAGAATTCAAAGGGAACGACATAGATGATTTCCGTCTTTACCTTAGGACTTTTTACGTTTAAGATTAAAAGTATTATCATCGTAAATTAATAACCATAATGTTGATCCATATACTGTATAAAGGCAGTTACATACGTCAAATAACGTGGTAATGAAGAGTTTTTGAAAGTGCAAGGCTATGGAAATCAAAGCCAGCAGCAAAACTAAAACTGCTGATCTGGAACAGTACCCCAAAAAGGGAATCCAGAAAAAGGACATTGAGCATAGTTTACAAGTTCAAATACTTGGAAGAGGGTGGAAGAAAGCCTTTTAATTAAGGCTGCATTGGGCACCTGATCATTGTTGTAAGCACTGAGAAGCCAACCACAGACCTCAGTTTTTTGCACTTCGTAGGAAAGTGATCAATCCCCTTGACCCTTAGCTCTATTCAATTCAATTACACCATCCTTCCAGTCAGTAAAGCACTCTGCTCTCCAGAACAAATTCAAATTACTTCACATTCATAAATACACAACACACTTACTAACAGCGTCTACTTTACACAAGGCTCGATTGACAAGTATGTTCCTGCTGGTCCAGCTGCTGTCTTCTCAGCACAAGTTACAGCAAGCTAGAGGTTCTCCAACAATGCCTCTACCCTGCAAATAGAACTGGTAGCCATTCACAAAGGATACGATCGCTCACTCACCACTCAATGAAGTGCAACCATCTACAACAACTCCATAGGTGCCATCAAAAGCTGCGCTATCAAAGAAAATAAGTTCCTGATATCCTCAATCAAGCATAGAGCCTACATTCACTCTCTTCAAAACACACAGGCTACCCTTAATTGGTTCCCCAGTAACATTGGCATACCAGGAAGTGAGGAAGTGCCCTGCAGGTAGACACACCTAGAACCACTTTAACCTTCCCTATCACAAGTTTTTATGTTAATGAACAACAACTACCATACATTTAGCTCTCTCTATTTCTGCCGCGTGGTACATAAACACCACTGATTTTACATCACATAACATATCCCAGACTCCTCCAGAAGCCAAGCGGTAATAGTCAATAGACTACACTTAAGACTACCTTTGCTCTCGGGAACTCATCAACCCTGAGGGGAGATGATGTAAATACTTTAATCTCTTTTCAGATCTACATCTAGACCAGTACCTTCTTCACTGCCCAGAGACTGACGCTCATCAGAAAATTTACCCTAATACCTGTCCCTGTCTGCTCAGCAGGTCGCCAAACACATCCTAGCAAACACTCGCACATATGTAGGTTTCCTGGACTTGTACCCCTCTTCATGATAGGGTATCCTACCCTTCCTTATAATCAGCACACAATCCCTAAACGACCCTAACCCCTACAGACGAACACCCTGCACCTGCTTGACTGCAGCCCTTCCTTCATCCTATCCCTTGTGTCTCCCAACATTTTCCCAACACTACATGTTATTCAGACAACACATTCTAAGCACATACTGTTAAATTTTGCCCCTACGAACACTAACACATCCTCCACACCAACTGCAGTTTACTACTCTCAGAGTAAGCCAAATATTTTTCTCACCCTCAAAACATTCTACCTCTTTCCCTTTAGCCTCCTTCCACCTAGCTAAAACTAAAATCCTATCCTCCTTCACCCACTTAAGCTTTGCTGGGATTGTTGTTTCCTCCCACTCACTGGCTTGTTCTGTTCCACTCAAAACTCCTCCACTCCTCACCCAGTCCCTCCTACTCATTGAGTCTAGCTACCATCAACTTTTACCTCCTCATGCAGGTACCAGTGGCCTTTAGAAGTTCACTCTCACCTGGTCTCTCCGTTTCAGCTCCAAATTGAAACCTGATTCAGTAGTCAAGATCTCGTTAGAGACATCCATCCTAATCCTCAACCTTAATAATCGTGCTTTTTATAACTACCACATGCAGAAAATTGACCACACCGGTCAATGATCATCTACTCTTCGGGTTATGATTTATGGTCCAAGAGACAAGTTTTGGGCAATCTGAAACAAACAAATGAACATAGGACCATACCAAGGCAACAATACCACCGAAGAGCCAGCAAAAAACGAGGAACAAAGCAGGTAGGTACAATAAATCAAGGACCATCGTAATTTTCATTACTTCTTTTCAGAAAGTGGCTGGAATTATTCCCAGCATGAGCTGTGCAGTTCAAATATTAAGAGGATAATGGGAAGCCTCCAAGGTTTAGCTGTGTTAGAGCTTCTGATAGGGCCTCAGATGAATGACCAAATTTTCTGAAGCGTTTTTCCTGTTTCTTTCTTTATAGAATTTAACTTTCAAATTTTCGTCACAAATAGTTATATTTCGTATATTTTCTTATTGTAATTCCCTTCATACTGAATTGTATTTCCATTGTTTAATGTAGCTCTGAAAAAAAAACCCTAATTCCATAGTTGTAACAATTGTCAGCAGCAGAAATAAAACGAAAAAACATAGTTTTTGTCTTTACCATCGCACATTTTACCCTCAAGATTAAAAGTGATATCATACGATGTTAGAAATCACATGTTCATCCCTATGATGGGAGTTACATACACCAAAGACCATGCCTATGTAGAGTTTTTGGAAGTAGAAAGGTATGGAAATTATTAAAATGGCCCTTAATGAGACTAACACTACTAAAATGAAGATCTAGTGTAGTTTTGAAAACACAGATACAGTGGAGGGGAATGAAAAAAAGAAAAGAAAAAAAAATAATGTCAGTAGCATTGACACCTGATCATGACTGGGAGAATCTAACTTCATACACATTACAACAGTGGGCCAAATCATGCACTTTGTTGTAATGGAAAGTGTAACTAAAACAAGGCAACAGAACAACAAAAGATGAAGTTTTCAATATTGCATGTTTTGAGGAAGATGGAAATCCTCTCAGCGTGAGCTGCTTTGGACTTCAGATGAGCGGGTGGAGCACGTCCCTCTGATATCGTGGAACTTCGTTGAAAATTATATTTTTTTAATTTCATTGTAATATTTAAAATTTCAAATTTTCTTTATAAATATTCATATTTCATCTCAATTTATATTGAATTAAAGTTGCATTATTCTATGTAGCTCTGTGGAAAGCCATAAGTCAATAGCTAAAACAGTTGTCGGATGAAAAAATGAACTGCCCAGGAAAGTTTCTTCTTTACTTTTGACCTTTTTGCCTTGAAGACTAAAAACGTTGTCTTAGGATGTTAGAAGTTCTCGTTCAATTGTATATAATGAGAACGACATATAATAGATGGACATTAAGAACAACAGAATGGGTCCCGAGAAATTGCACAAGAAGCAGGAGATAGAAGCGAAGACAATGGATTGACGAACTAAGAAAGTTTGCGGGTGTAGACTGGCAAAGAAAGACCATAAGCAGACGCGAATAGAAGGACATGTATGATTTATCTGTCCTACTGTAGACTAGTAACGGATTGGATGATGATGATGATGATGATGATGATGATGATTATATATATATATATATATATATATATATATATATACATATATATATATATATATATATATATATATATATATATAGCATAAAATTCCTTTCTTAAAGAAAATACCAAAACCCAATAATATTCAGTACGTTTCTCAATACTAAATCGCGTTTCAACATTATACACTGTATCATGCATCAGGTCTTAACCAAAACTCCAATATTTACATAATTGTGATTACCTATGAACCAGAACATAATTTTGGTACCATATCACGAGAGATTTAATCAGATTAATGTTATGGACCGGACTGGAATTATCAAATTGGGGCCATCTGGTTCGGCCCTTGAGAGGCTATTCAGCGCCGATGTGTGACAGGAGGAAACCAGCAGTTGCACCATAAAGTAAAAGTTAAATGAGGTTGGGCAGCAAAATGGAAGAAAGAAAGTATGAACGGGGTAAGGTGGATGGCTATAAAGTATGAGCCGAAGAGACATTGCTTAAGTCATGCCTACAGTACGTGCATGATGGGCACTAATGTGGAAAAAAAAAAAGTCATATAAGCAGTGTGCATTTTAATCAATGTCTATTTTTAGGGTTTCCTTAAAATGCTTATAGACCAACCAGCTCAAGAAAAGTCCCAACAGAAGACCGACAATATTAAATAAAGCAGTAAATTCATATTCCTTTTAGTATCAATTTCTTCCAATTTACGTCTTATTTCAAGACATGTCATCAGTGTTGTATAGACAACTTTTGTTGGCAAGGATATCTGTGTAGACCCACCCATGATTTCAATATTAGTTAAGATAATAACATATTGAACACCTAATATGAACTACAAAGATTGCCTATGAAACTCAATAAATTTCTTTGTGGAGTACAATACGCTTAAAAGGAGACGCATAAAAATCCCTAATTTACTATTGAAAAATATACATCACTTCATATAATTAGGAACCTTTCGATAAGCCATTTTAGGAACCCTTTGATTCCGCATGCACTTCATCAAACGCCCTTATGTTCCCCTAGGGGGACTCGAAGCCAATCAATTATAGAGATAATTATCACATGTAGTTTCCCTCTTTACTTGGCCGTCTCCCGTTGCTCTCCCCTTGAAGCCGTTTCGTTAAAGATATATGCGCTCTTTCCCCACCTCGTAGAACACAGTTCAATGTAGTCTACGAGTGTTTGTTTTTGGAGTTTGTCTGTTTCCGATACAAGTTATGGCTCTTTTAGATATGGGGGTTTCCATAACGTTCTTTTTTTTAATACGGTCTGTACATGTTCGTTAATCTTACAGGTGGTTTGTTTAACTGCCTCTCGGGAATATGTGGTATGATAAGATTCTTTTACTGTTACTGGATTAAAATATTACATAAATTATGGAACTGCTAACACTAACGTCTCTCCACATTCATTATCATATTGGTTTTGTAATATCATTAAGCTGAGAGAGAGAGAGAGAGAGAGAGAGAGAGAGAGAGAGAGAGAGAGAGAGAGAAATTTATAAATTGGAAAGTCTGCACATTTTCTATATGGACAGAAAAGTAGTAAACAAAGAACTTGGCTTTGGTTTCAACTACAAAATTGCGTGTTGTCAGTATAAAAAAAAAAAAAAAAAATAAACAAAAAACCCCCATCACGATGACTAATGCATATGTACCCCGTCATATGGGAACTCACCATTATTAATTCATAAAGTTAAAAAAAAAAAAAAAGAGAAAATTATGACTCAGAATGAAAATCAAGGTATGATAGAGCTTAGATGAAAAGGTTCCCTTTTGCCTTACACTAATGAAATTAATTTCCTCGAGGCTTGGTTTTATGTTGGCCATTTTCTCCGCGAAATTAATGATGAGCGGCTTTAATATAGAATCTGATCTTGGGCGAGCCTTTCTTTTTTTAACTTTTTTTTTCTATCTTTTAACTATGGAGCGGTGCTTCCCCCCATCGATTTTGTGTAAAAGTATTGATAGGGTGGGCGATGTTGCTTGCGGCATCAAATTTTATAAGTTAAGTTATTCGTTCAACTTCAATTGAAGAAAGGTCTTATCATTCAATGTTGTAGTGACTTTTGAACTTTTTATTATAAGCACATTCATGTCCTCGCGGTGATTAGAGAGAGAGAGAGAGAGAGAGAGAGAGAGAGAGAGAGAGAGAGAGAGAGCAAATTTTCATGATAGTACATTTGTATATTATTACAAATATTTGTAATGATTGCTCAATTCTTAATGGAAGAAAGCGAGTATAAAATTACCCCTCTCTCTCTCTCTCTCTCTCTCTCTCTCTCTCTCTCTCTCTGTGGTAAACACGTGTTCCTTCATGTGATTCATATCCAATACCCTACCGGGTATCATTTACGTAACCATAAAAACAGAGGAACAGATTGTAAACGAGTAAAGAAGGTTAGCAATAAAAGGTTACTAGACCCACAAACAACACTTTATATCAAATTTAATCACTTTAGCATATAAGGTAGATGGTAAAGTAAATTATAATGGTGAAATAACTTGGAGTGATGGTCAAACGCAATGATATACTCATTACAAACAAGATCTAATAGATAATATAAGAAAATATACAAATAAAACATTTGTGGAAAAAAAGATGAAAGAAATGATAAAAAAGCGAATAAAATAGAAAAAAAATTCTAAACGACGGCATAGGCGAAGTAAAAGTCTTTCACAAAAAACTTTTAGTAATATTTAAGGTCCCGTATTGCGCAAAGGCTCCCTCTGTTTTGCCATGAAAAAGACAATTTACAAAAGGAAGAGGAAATAAACTTATTCTTTTTACCATGGCTCGTACGTTGGATCCATTACCTATGTCTGAAGAGCAAAGACATTTAGCTAAGTAAGAAATGGGTTTCCCTCCTAGCTACAGAGAGAGAGAGAGAGAGAGAGAGAGAGAGAGAGAGAGAGAGAGAGAGAGAGAGAGAGGCTTTTTGTTTACCCTGAAATGACCACTATTAATTTATTCTTGAAAAATCTTGCCCTACAATATAAATACACGGAGAAATACAAACAACACACTCTAAAGGCCGAACTCTGCTGGCGCCCCCCACTGCAAGGAAAAAATATATATTGTGAAAAGAAACAGTTACATATGTATATACACATATATACATATATATATATATATATATATATATATATATATACTGTATATATATATATATATATATATATATATGTATACTATATATATATATATATATATATATACAGTATATATATATATATATATATATATATATATATATATATATATACATATATTATATATATATACATATATATATATATATATATATATATATATATGTATATATATGTGTGTGTGTGTCAGAACCTTAAGCAGAATTCCTCACGTAAGTAAATGCATGTGACGTGTATGTGACGAACAAAATCCGAAGACATCTTACCCCCGATGTAACACTTCTCCATTCAGTTTGAGCTAAAGACGAGAACTACAACTACATAGGACCACTTAATATCTAGTGCCGAATGCTGTTTTGTTCCTTATCCAAAGACTATCAAAGGGGCTTTTAAAAGTTGAGCAATGGAATCAAACATCAATATCAAAGCTATGATGGTGAAAATGAAAGTTGAAAAAAAAAATGTGGAAACTAAAAATAATAAACCATTTTGTTAAATGTAAACAATGAAACGTCTTAAAATTTTCAATGCGTGTAACATTTATTTATGAATTATTCAAAATCTAATCTTACCGTCATTTGTTCACACATTTACATTTAGCTAATTTGGGATCTAAACTTACCACGAATTAATTATCTTTCCCCGTGCATCAATACTGATGCTTATATGCGAGCCGCCGAGCATGTAAGCGCTCAACCTGTTTTCACTTAAGAATTCCAGACAAATAGTTAACTTCCTAGAAAACACTTTTATGGAGTTCCCCTAAAGCCGATACCCTTATTAGTTTATTGGTTTTCCGGAAGCGGCATTCTGTCAGGACTTAATGATCCCGTTCCATTCCCGAAAGTTTTCACCATATTTCTATTTCCCCTTTTTTTAACGTTTCACGTTTCTGGAAGGTAATTTGTATGTATATATATATATATATATATATATATATATATATATATATATATATATATATAAATAAACACACATATATATATATATATATATATATATATAATATATATATATATATATATATATATTAATCATATATATATTATATATATATATATATATATATATTGCCATCATTCTATTTTCCTTTTTTAATACAATGATGGAAAAAAAAACCAGAGAATCTTCCATTTAGATACCCACCAAGTTATACTCTTTTCCACTATATTACAACCTTAATACTTACTCAGATTCACTTTCGTATACTTTTTTTTTAACTTCTATTTTTCTCTACACAGCCAAACCACGCACCTAGTAACCACCTACATTCGTTCTTAACTATTCTGGTACATCTAATATTAATTTTTTCACATATCATTTTATGACTTACACTTCCTCACCTTTCTGCATTCTAATATTCCCGTTATGTTTCTTTTAGTCTTGCTCTGTGATACGCAGCCCTTGCTACAAGTTTAGGGACATTGAAATGTAGTTATAATAAGTTAGGATGCATCTATGCAATCTATATTCAAAAACACATTATTAAGAAGCTGAAACCATGACTAGTTTCTTTAAAAAAAAAAAAAAGAGAGAGAGAGAGAGAGAGAGAGAGAGAGAGAGAGAGAGAGAGAGAGAGAGAGAGAGAGAGAGAGAGAGAGAGAGTATTCTGGTAGCTACCAAAAACCCTTAATTCTGAGTACTTTTATTTTGGTAGCCACAAGAGGCCACTAAAATCCATCTTTCACTGTGTGCCTTTGCTAATCTCGCAGATTCTATAAAACTATTGCAAACATTACTATTTTCATTAATGTAAGAGCAATATAATCTACATATCCCCTCCCCTCAACGCCGATTACATTTGGCTGATTTATATAAATAAAAGCCCTTCACACGAGAGGGTTTAAGTAGTTGAATCCTATTCCGTGCTAGGAGCCCTTTTTCAACGATATTACTCTGCTCTGCTGGCTCCTTTATCATCATAATACTCTATATACCGTGTCGTATAAAGAATGGGATCCATATTCACGGTTGTGATGCGTTGCTTTTTTTTTTTAGAATCCTCTCAAAGCGATAAAGAACATAATATTTCATTCAAATTTATCTGTTCTCTTATCCATATAAGTCTCCGTAGTGTTTACAACATGATATTTATCAGAGAATTTTATCAGAAAATTCCTCACTGTAGTTGCGACAAATAATTTGGTTACGGTTAATAAAACGTAAATACTGTTGATTTAAATAGAAATGAGTCCAAGTATAATTCAGGATTTCTTTTTAGATCAGTGATAAAATACTATATTCAGAAATCACTTAGGGAAAGAGCATTAACAAAACACGAGGGATACAAAATTAAGCGTGATTTTTTTTTTTAATCAATACATTTATAGGGGGAGCTAGAATTGACTAAACCAAATTCTTACGTGTTATTATGTTATTTCTCTTATCATTTACATACAGAAACCGTGCTCGTGGTGCTGGCTAGCCCTTTTAAGCAAATACTTTCAGGGGAAAATGCTGACTTCATACCTCGTTAAATTCTCGGGACCCTTTCTAATACTAGTTCCAACCAGTACTGATATTTACGAACATAATGAACTCACTCTTACACAGAAAACCAAAATTAAAGCTCCCAGCTTTTACGTGCTCATAGTCGCCGAAAATACTTTTTCTATTCAGAAATAGGATATTTTTGAGGCGATGTGAAGTACCTCCGTCAATATGAAAAAAAAAAGAAAAAAAAACTGTATGAATGATCAAAAAATATTTATAGACTATTACTACTGCACGACTGACCAGCCTTTGTGCCACTGTAAGTATTATAGAGCTTCTAATAACTCATCTCCCACCTCTCTCTTTTCATCTAGCTTCGTGTGTGTGTGTGTGTGTGTGTGTGTTTTCTTTTTTTACTTCGAATTTCTAAACTTCTATCTTTCCGCATCTCTTCTTTCCCAATCTCCTCTTACGGGGTTCCTCCAATTTTCTCAACTTCTTCCTCGTTCCTCTTCGAACTCTTCTCTAATGTTTTCCTCTAATTTTCCTTCTCTTCCTCCTTCCCTTTCTTTCACGACCCCGACTCAAAGCTAGACGCCCCCCACCGCCCCCAACCCCTGCACCCTCTCATCCTTCCTCTCTCCTTCTCCCCAGCTTCCATATTCTCACAATTTAAAAGAGGCCCAGTTTTATATGCTACCTCAGTAGCGGCTCTCAGCAGGGGATTATTTTTCCCTTTGTGTCCGAAGAGCGCGGAAGAAAACTTAGCTCTTTGATATTTTGCCAAACAAAGTGAAAAGATGGGAGAGGGAAGAAGGGAAGGGGGTTGGGGGATATGCATAGAGGAAGGGGGATGGAGAGGGCTGGCTTTTCATAGGCTTCTGACTGTTAGCAACAACGTCAGCTGAAGGATGGAAATGTTTCAAAGTGGTATCAATAGAAGGAGTAGTCGTTACCAACTGTTTATTTCTGCTTGTTTTCATAGAGAAAATAAAATTATGAAAAGAGAAGATGGCTCAAGACAAAAAATAGCCCAACCGTGTACAACAAACTGGTTGAATATAATATGATACAGATATTGTAAATTGATATTGATTCCAACTGCTCATACTATCAATAAACCTAGCTAGAAAAGTTAATCGAAAAAAAACAAGACACTGGCAGAGTTGGACGACCCAGGCCTACATGGTTGAGGACTTTGTATGGATGGAGAAGTATTAAATCAAAAGCTCGAGACAGAGACGCCTGGCGAAATCTAACCGAGGCCCTTTGCGTCAATAGGCGTAAGAGGAGATGATGGTGTTACCATTAATTTGCAAAACTTCTCCAACATAATAAAAAAAAAAAAAAAAAAAAAAAAAACGAATTTGATGATGACAACCAAACCGAAAAAAAAATCATCCACTTACATTTCTTACCCATGTATTTATCAATGTATGTATGGGTACGTCTGTGTATGTATGCGCCTGGATAATTGCATGGGAGAAGTCTTACTGTGAGCGTGTATGAAAAGTTAAAATAGAAAAATAAAATCCCATAAAACTTTAATATAGTACTTTTTAAATCCTATCTAGAATTCTAATACAATGTTTCAACGTATTTATCTAACAAGCGTGAAACAACGCCGGTACTAGAAAAAGAAAAAATTAACAAAATGGATTAGCTGATGGGAATGTTCAACAAAAACTTTTTTATTCTGGAATACTGAACTAAAGGACACACAAATACACGCGCGTACACACATACCCACACACACACACACATATATATACACACACACACATATATATATATATATATATATATAACAACTAGAGACAGAAAAATAGTAACATGCATACGTAAGCAAACTATAGCAGAGGATATCCTAACACCATGCAAGAAAATGAAATGGACATGGACAGGGCATATAATAAAAAGGACAGATAATACATGGACATTAAGAATAACAGAATGGGTCCCTATATATTGCAAAAGAAGCAGGGGAAGGAAGAGAAAACAATAGATTGACGAACTAAGAAAATTTGCGTGTATAAACTGGCATAGAAAGACCATAATCAGACCGGAGGGACATGTCTGAGGCCTTTGTCCTGCAGTGTGATTGGAGTAGTTACGGCTGATATAGAAAGACCATAATCAGATATAGGCCTTTGTCCTGCAGTATATTGGATAGTTATATATATATATATATATATATATATATAGTCATGCGATATAACTCGTTCTAAAACTAAGTAGTAAGAAGAGTTGATGGTTTGAGTGGAAGGTGGTGATAGGAGTAGGAGGAGAAGATGATAAGTGTCGCTTAGAAGGGCACTGGCCCTTTATAAACATATAGGGCAAGTCCCTTCTGGAGTTCTTTCTCTTTTGTACCTCCTTTCAGGTGCTAACGATGATTTACTTGAATATCTTTGTTTATTATTATTATTATTATTATTATTATTACTATTATTATTATTACTTGCTAAGCAACAACCCTAGTTGGAAAAGCAGGGAAAATAGCCCAGTGAGGAAAAAATCACTTGCTCTGCTGGCTACTACTTTGTATCATCACGTCTTTCAACAAAACTGTGCAACGCGACCATTTTGCCCCTATTTCCTTTATCACTGAACTACGTAAAATGTCCCAACTTCCAAGTCCTTGGAC
>NC_090737.1:15260403-15262903 GCF_036898095.1 Palaemon carinicauda
CACCTTTTAATAAATTTCTATTCATTTATACTTCTTTTCATCAAGGGCTAAATTACGACCCTGGTTATCATCTGTTACTGTGTACTTAGCAATATAACAGGTGTTTTGAATTACGGGGATACGAAGCTCCTCTTATTTATAACTTGATTTATTTCACCTTGATCTATTAAATACACAGGCCAAGTTAAGCCATCCTCGTAATCAGAGTTTACGATAGGTTGTATAACTTATTTTATCAAGTCTATAAAATTTCACAAATTCCGGTCACATTCCCATCCAAGTATGACGCAATGAGATTGTTATGTCTTATTTCCTATAAGTCAGGTGAAAACAAGATACTGTTTTTTCTTATAAGTAAGGTGTAAACAAGATAATTGTTAGGAACTCTTATCATTATTACAGGTGTATCACCGTTGGAGGATAAAGTGTTCTTTGCCTGATCTATTTTTAGTTTCGTTAAATCCCAGAAATTCTTTTCAGATTCGAATTATTTGATTTATATTACACTATATCAGACCGAGACTTTCTATTTACGACAATATTAAAAGTCCCAATGCTCCTAAAGAAAAGATAGGAATTAAAAGATATATACTCGAGATATCTATTTTCAATTTATAATTCTATGGACAGTTCATATAGAGTTATGTTACTGATTTCTGACTCGAATTATTACAATATTCTATCGAAATATGTTCACATATATCCTATTACAGGTTGTGGAAAGCATAAAAATATAAGTGCCGGATGATTAAAAATATCGTATATAATTCTGTAAAAAAAAAAAAAAAAAACTAAGGCGAATAGGAACCTGAGAGAATGATACGTACATACATACATACATACACACACACACACACACACACACACACACATATATATATATATATATATATATATATATATATATATATATATATATATATATATATAACTAGGGTTATAGCTTAGCTAATAATAATAATGATAATAATAATAATAATAATAATAATAATAATAATCAAAAGGTTTAACTGTGAAAACAAAGCTATGACAATCAAAAGAAGCAATGAAATCAATGCCAGTTCATAACATTCATAGCCAAAACCTAAGGACTTAAAAAAAAAATAAACTGAAAGAAATGCATCACAACACAGAGGCCCATGGGAAAGGTAAACAGTAATCAATGAAACACATGACTAATTAATGATTGGGCAATTTGATCTTTTGCTAACAGATGTTCGGAAACCTTACATAACATGGTCGTTACAGTTGCCAGTCCTACATTCTTTATCAAAATGAATAACTTTACCTATTCTACAACCAATAAAAAAGAATCTCTTACAGATGATTAAAGAGAATAGTCGTTAGCAAAAGTAAAACACCGTTAAATGCTATACTTTCAGAAGCATTAAGATTAATTAAAAGATTTATATTTTTGCATTAGGAAAGCACAACTCATGCCTAATGAGTTCCTTTAGGGTGTATCTAATTCCAAATATGGTATTTCCAGTTCTTTTGAGTATTGCAGCAAATTAATCAATAATGAGATTAAAGAAAAAGAGCAGATTTCAAGAGCAACCCGCCATTTGCGCTCCTATGCTACACCAAAGAAACTTTGTTTTTATTTTCAAAGAAGCATAACCCTTTTGAAACACACAACTTACTTAAATGTATTTACTCTAGACCAAATGATAAATATTTCCTTTCCAAGAATTATAGTGGTGTTCCTGCAAATATAACATTTACAAACACTACCGAAAAACACTTGGTCTTTACTAAGATCGATCAACACCCGGGAAAGGGATTTGCCGATCAATTTCCAGTGGGTAGAGAATGCAAGGACGATCAATCACATTAAAACCAAACCAAACAAACCAGACTTTGTGTCACACAGAAATTAAGATGGCTGGTAATGAGTTACGCAGAGCCAGCACCCGCGTTATAACACAATTGAGGTCCAAGGGCCGACGGAGTGAGTGAATGAGTAATGCTCTGAATAATTAGAGGCACAAGAAAAAAATACATTGTTCCTTAATGAAGCTCTGGAGAAATGGAGAGACCACCGTGTGAGCCTTTCCGGGTGTCGACATAATGAAGATCATACCTGGGGCTCGAAAAATAATTCTAGGAATTGTGCAGGTGATTTCACTAAATCTTAAACAAGTCCGTCGTTTCACCGCGTAATTTTTATGATAAGGATAAAAGTAATAATGTTAAACTAACAGAGAACGATAAAGTAACTCAGATAATTCCGTATTCATTATCTTGAAAGACATTAATACATTGACAAACACCGAACTAAGAAAGTAGATAGGCTTTATCAACTTTTTTAGATAACAACAACAAGAACAACAACAACAATAATAATAATAATGATAATAATAATAATAACAATAATAATAACAATAATAATTTTTACTCGGGTTCTCAGTGGATACATAAATTTTTACTTGAAGCTTAATATAAAGGATCATAGAGTTACAAAGTATATGGATCTTCTCAGAACCTTCTTAACTTTAAT
>NC_090737.1:15267903-15285403 GCF_036898095.1 Palaemon carinicauda
AAACTAAAGCTGATAGCACATCTAAAAGGATTATTCTCTAGGTTAGGAAAATACAGAAAACACTTTTCAAAACATAAAACATTTGTAATCCTGAGTTGAAAAAAAAATAAATATATAGATAGCGTTTCCCCACGATAGATATGTAAATACCAGCTTATCCAATTATTCCAAATAACTTCTATTCTTGATATAAATTCAAGCGAATTCATAACAATTTCCGAGTCGAGCGAATTGATAATAGAGGATTTGGTAAAGCAATAAAGATTAGCGTAAATTCTAGTATTCTGGGGCTTTTAACTAATGCGGAGCAAAGGCGATGCAGCGGTGAATGCCATACAAGCATATTTAATGCATGTATATTCACTCCACGTATTGACGAGGAAAATATTAACGAATCATACTGTGATAATGGAAGGTTCCTTTGATAGAATTAGAGGATTTCAATGCTTCATGGAGGATTTAATGAGGTAAAAATCTATTCAAGAAAATTTAATCGATTCAGAAGGTCAAAATTTGGTTTAAAAAAAAAAAATTAATTCATTCGTAGGACCAAAATTTATTCAGGAAAATTGAATCCATTCAGAAGAGTAAAATTTATTCAGGAAAATTGAATCCATTCAGAAGGGTAAAATCTATTCGGGAAAATTTAATCCATTTATAAAGCCAAAAATTTAGTTAAACTGATTACATTCAGAATGGCAAAATTTAGTCAAATTGAATCCATTCAGAAGGTCAAAACTTTGCCAAATTGAAACCATTCAGAAAAAAAGTGACCTATAATATGGCGGCCATTTTTCAAGATGGCCACCACACACATTATCGTTTTATGTTTTTTTTTTTTATTAAAAAAACAGAGCAAATTGTTATATAAACATGAAATTTAGCAAAAATATTCTGTGTAGGTCATGATATCAGTCAAAAGTACTAAACATCCAGAAAATTTAATGTGGCAGCCATTTTTCAAGATGGCCGCCAGATGCGTACCCATTTTGTGGCTTTGTTAAAAAGCCAAAGTGCATATTGTCATATGAACCTGAAATTTGGCAATAATGTTCTATGACAAGGTACAGCGGCTGACAAGCATAACAGAAGAAATGGAGAATCCGTTTGCAGAGGAATTTAAGGATTTACTTTCAATTGACACAAAGGATATTGCCGATCCTTCAGCAGCACTGCTGGTTGCAACACATCTGGAGAGAGGAAGGGAACAATTCAAAACATTCATGGAAAAACTGAAGACTGAGGACTTTTTCAAACCAGGAAAGATCCAACAGAGAAGTAGGGGTGTGATTTAGCCGACTTTTTCAAACAGGAGACCAGTCTTTCTCTTCATCACTCAGCAAACCGGGCAAACTATACGTCACTAGAAAAGAAGCTTGTTGCATGTGCAGATGATGCTACTCTCTTTGCATCAATTCCATCTCCTGAATATAAACCTGGGGTTGCTGGATCCCTTTAGAGATCAAACTAAAATTAGTGAATGGTGAAAATGATCAAAACAAAACTCAAATTATGATTGTAAGTAGGTCGAGGACAGTGGCGCCTCGACATCCAGATCTCAGCATTGATAATGTTTTTATAACTGTATGACTTAACATTAAAGTGTGCTTCTTGACAGCAAATTTAATATTTGCTTATTGAGAAAGTCTTTTAAGATTTTCGGTGATCAGTCTATTCTTACATTGTAACTTGATTCGAGTATTGTCTGCCGTTTCTCATTTTACTTTGTTTGATCAAGATATCAATCTCTGACGCCGTCGTTCAATTGGTTTGTCATGAATGATGCATAAGATTTTTCATAATTCTAACCATCCTTTACATTCTGATCTAACCGGTCAGTACCATCATGTTCGTAATATTCGTTATGTAGTTTATTCTAATAGTCAGGCCTTCATCATGACGCTCAATACTGGACGGTAGCCTAGAAGTTTTATTCCAGCTGTGATCAAGTTGTGGAATGATCTTCCTAATCAGTAGTTGAATCGGTAGAACTTCAAAAGTTCAAACTTGTAGCAAATGTTTTTATGTTGAACAGGTTAACATAAATCCATTATTATAGTTTACAGTATATATGAAAGAACTATTTTAATGTTGTTACTTTTCTTATAATATTTTATTTTAATTGTTCATTACATCTCATATAGTTTATTTATTTCCTTATTCCCTTTCATCCCTAGGCTATTTTTCCCCCTTGGAGCCCTTGGGCTTATGCCATCCTGATTTCCAACTAGGGTTGTAGCTTAGCATATAATAATAATAATAATAATAATAATAATAATAATAATAATAATAATAATAATAATAATATGTTTGAGCCCTTTCTCCAATGCTGTTGTGTATATATTTTTTCCATATATTTATATAAAGCCTCTCTGATCGTAGACTTTAATTTAAAAAAAAGAAAGAAAAGAAAGAAAGACTGGACGCTTTCTTTTGAACCCGAGTAAAATTCATACGTTTATTTGTACGTGTGGAGAACTGAAAGTATTATATTGGTATCCTGTCAAGTAAAATAAAAATGTCATGAAAATACGTCGAAGATTTTCATATTCTCATTCTATCAAAGAAATATATATTATGTAAAGTACAGTGTTTTGAGATACATGATTAACAATAAATATTTTTTCTCACTCAACACTTGGAACGAGTAGGTTGTGTTATTCAGGAGTCTGAAAGTGTATGTATGTATGTATGTATGTTGTATGTGTGTAAATATATATATATATATTATATATACAATATAAATACAGTATATATATATATATATATATATATTTGATTATAATTCTGACCATATAAATAGAATCAGGAAAAAAAACGTGATGGGTATTTTCAGTGGTGTTTTTGCCGAACTGAACTAGTTTATCTCGCACGAGAAATAATATTTGATGCTGTGTGAGCAGCTTCTATAATTTTGATTTCAGGGATGTGTCTCTGAAATGAAAAATATTATGTGATACTGATAACGAAAATGGCAAGTAACCTACGGAATTATGGATGAAATAAGATAGACAAAACCTTTTTGCTGGAATGTATCTGCTTCGGGAAATTGAAGCACAAATAATAGTCGGTTTCACTTCATAAAAAGTAGCGAGAGATTCTAATGCTTCATAATCTCTCGTTATTGACTGGCTCCCTTCCCTTAAGGTTGAGCTGATTTTATATTCCATGCGCAAAATCAAAACCAACACTCCCCACATGTCATGAATACTAATTACTTCATACAAGTGATTTTTTACTATGGATAAAACCTTTAGTATTTCAACGAAAATATATCCTTTCATCTCCATCAAAATCATTACCAAATCTTCAGAGCGAGAACTCGGTATATGTAAATACCATGTTTTCAGATGAACATTTTCTGCCTGAATGTTTAAGCAACTGTAATCTTGTTTGGATTCACTGAAGCGAAGCAAAGCAGGCATGATTCCTAATTACTGGAGCCGCGAGGGAGATTTTCTTGATTGAGAAGATTTTTGAACATTCAGACAGATTATTAGAAAACCGAGTGATTTAAATTTACAGTATCCTAATATATTAATATTCATGATGGTGTTCATCTAGTATGTATATAGTATCATGATAACTGATATATACATTTAAGCACACACATATACATTCATTCTTAAACAAAAACATACGAATGTGTACGCTACACACTCTTCTTTCAACATTAAGCAGTTTAACCTAAGAGGTACCACAGCAGAACAATACAAGCCACTGCTATATATATATATATATATATATACATATATATATATATACTATATATACACATATACATATATATGCAAAATCAAATATTGTTTTTTTTTTTTTTTTTTTTGCATATCAGTATCAACTGGTACAGTAAGATGAACTGTTACGGTAAGATTTAGGCATATATATGATATATAATATGATGTATAGTATCGGCAAAATTTCAATTTCATATCTGATAAAGTTTTACATCCCACTGTATATCCATAGACACTAGAAGGGTCAGAATATGAGTTGAACAGTACAAGTGGTGCTGGCAAGAATGGGCTGAAGGGGGTGATTACTGGTGGTGGTGGTGGGGGGGGGGGGGGGTTTGCTTGTAATCATCTTTCCCCATAAAAGCAACACTATTGTTTAAATGACGTCATTTCAAATCTCGTTTCGCCTGCCATTCTCAGCTGTATTTTGCCCTCCTAAGACCCGAATGAACTACACTTTTGTTCCTCGTAAACGATATACTCGAAATTACAAGAGATTAGAGGACACCACATTCAACATCCTTAAATTATGAGCGAAAAGGAAATTAGGTTGGTTGGATGAGAGAGAGAGAGAGAGAGAGAGAGAGAGAGAGAGAGAGAGAGAGAGAAGGCTCTATATATATACATTTAAGTATAATGTGTGTATATATGTGTGTAAATATATATACTGTATATATAAACATATGAATATATATACACATATACGTATATATTTAATGTCACTTTCTCTAAAATGAAAAGTATTTATTCAGATGATCCTACTAGTATTAACTGTGTGTTGACATATAGATTATATATACCAGTATATATATATATATATATACATATATATATATATACACACATATATATATATATATATGTATATATACACGAACATACATATGTTTCTTCGTCACGAAATGATATGCGATAACAACTAAACGAGACCTCTCAGGAAATTACTAACAGATGAAGGTATCGAGTGCTTGCGTATCACCTCAATACATGATATCTATTAGTCCTGGTTACTGCATGGAAGTAATACAAACACACTATTATTATTATTGTTATTATTGCTATTATTATTATTATTATTGTTATTATTATTATCATTACTTGCTAAGCTACAGCCCTAGTTGGAAAAGCAAGATGCTATAAGCCCAGAGGCTCCAACATAGTGCCTTAGTCTTTTATCAACCTCTCGTCTCGCCTCTGTTAGTGTATATATATATATATATATATGCATATATATATATATATATATGTATATATATATATGTATATATATATATATATATATACACACACACACATATATATATATATATATATACACACATATATGTATGTATATATATACACACACACACACACACACATATATATATATATATATATATGCGTGGCTGTAAATGGTGTGCTCAACGAAGATCAATGTCACAAATAACATCATAATCGACAATTATATGTAAATCAAGCGTCGTTTCATTTGGCACGAAATATGGTATACCTGAATTAAATGGAATACAAAATATTTGTAATATCGCATTTCAGGATGATGAAATTAAATTTCAATACCTTTCTGATTAATGGATGACACTCTATTGGCGAGAATTAATGAGAGGTAAAATGCGATATTTGGGTGTGTAATGTATTAATGAGTCTCTGATCCGGTGGCTTTTTCCATTACACCAAAGTGGGGGTTGGAATGGGAAGGGGGAGGAGATAATAAGTTTGGTAGAGTCATGGCAGCCCTTATCCTGCAGTAGAGGAGCAGACAATTTGATGTTTATATATATATATATATATATATATATAGTATTATGGTGTTGTGATCTAAGAGCCCAGTTTTCAACCATTGAGAGGTATAGTTGGACACAGGAATACCTGGTCCACCACGCATTGAGGAATTGTACCCTGTCAGGCCCTTACTGCACGCCAAGTAACCAAACAGATAAGTGTATGGAGAGAGAGCACCAGTGGTCGACGTGGCTACACAGGAGCTCTCCATTCAGTGATGGTTTGATAGGGTGCAGTTTCTCTGTACAACTGTACAAAGAGCCACAATGAGATAACCATGAATAAGTGCTACAGCTCTCGGCTCACGTTTTAAAAGTCCACAGATCATCTGCCCATATCACACACCAATTCACATTGATACAAATAGGTATTAGCATATGCCAGGGTTTACAGAAAGCATGTGGGGTTAGCACCTGCATCCCTAAGGACTTACCCTTCTGACACCACCTACTCTGAGGGGAAAAGGAGTAAGCTAAAAGAAGATAAAACACGCACGAACACTTCTATTTTCTAAAAGCATAATATCAGAATTATTTTGTTCACTAATGATATACTTAATTGACTACATTAAATGTTAAAAAATCTGAAAGGCGAATGAAATTCTCTCTCTCTCTCTCTCTCTCTCTCTCTCTCTCTCTCTCTCTCTCTCTCTCGTGAGGATAAAATATTGAATAAAATCAACTATAGTTGTACAATCGTTTACATATTCTATATTTACTTTAGTACAGTAAGTAAACTAATTTTTCTGAATATTCAGAATTTCACGAAAATCTCTCTTTATATTGTATTCACTTCAAGAACAGTAACGTTTAACATTTCATGAATCAATAAACCTAACTTACATTCCCTTTGTTCTTATCTTTAAGAAATTAAAGTTTTGCAGCGAGACCCAAAATCACGTAATGAAATCCAAGTATTTTGCCATACATTTTAGGTATATCTCAGCCGCGCCCCTACTGTTCTAGCCTAAACTTTTAACATTCAACCCTGTATTACGAGCACAAAAGCATTTTACCTCCCTTCCCTCTTGATGAGAGAGAGAGAGAGAGAGAGAGAGAGAGAGAGAGAGAGAGAGGAGAGAGAGAGAGGAGAGAGAGAGAGAGAGAGAGAGAGCATTCAATTCTCAATTCTGAACCGTACCAAAATTTGGAAATTTTGCGGGAAAATGTGATAGAGACCTGAAATAAAGCTGCACTGGCCACTTCCTCTTTTGCATTTTCAGAGAATACCGTTTTATCACGTTGCAATAACAATTTATATTATGTAAATACCATCATTAATGCTTTTCGTGTGCGCTATTTACCTGGCCTAGGGCTATGCTATCGGAAATTTAGCTTTACATTTGAGCTTTGTCAATTCGGCAAACATAATCATTGTAATCAACTCCTATTCGCTCTCACTTGCAAAGAATAGGGAAAATAATTCGGAATTCTTTTTTTTCTGAACAGCAATTAATCGCCATTAAAATCAATTAATATTGTTCATATATAAAAAATACAGAATCCCCTGTAATTCATACAGTTGTTTTTGCACTGGGGAATACTCTGATAAGGCAGTTATGAAAATAGGAGGGGGAAATAATTCTGGTTGGCTTTTTAATATTCATTAGGAGTACGTCCATATTTCTTGGAACAGTGTGGCAGGGAGGGGAAATAAAAATAAAGGTGCTGATTAGAAACAGTTCATAACCTAAAGGGTGTTTATATGCTTTAAAAAATTAAGGAAATAAGTTTAGATTTTAAGAGTAAGAGGAGAAATGTTTTTTTTTTTTTTTTTTAAATATTATCGCGTTGGGTGGGGTTGCCTACGGGTAATATATGAAACGCGAAGTGAATATAGTCCTTCAGATCTAGATATAATAATAATAATAATAATAATAGTAGTAGTAGTAGTAGTAGTAGTAGTAATAATAATAATAATAATAATAATAATAATAATAATAATAATAATAATAATAATAATAATAATAATAATAGATATATGAGGAAATTTCAACCTACACAGAATATCAAGATTTAACTTTCAATTGCAGGAAATAAAAAATTGCTTAAAATTAACTGTTAATGGCCAAGAGAGGTTTACAAACAACAATGAAATACACCACCGCAAAGTCGCTAAGAATGCAATAGTAATCGGAGAGATTGTGGACATAATAAATGAAACCAGCGAGGAAGAGAAAACTGAAGTGGCTCTTCCATCGTCATCCAGGATGAAAATTAACAGAGAATGAATTCTTGCGAGTGAATATTTGCATGCTTTCTGTGCCTCTCGAAATGTCAAATAACATTTTGTCTCTTAATGGATAAAATAACATTCTAATCCTTGTCTTTATTTTCTCACCTAACTGACCTTAGCTCTTAAAAAATTTCTATTTCCCACAAACAAAACTTGAAAGAATTTCACAATGATAACGGAAAACAACCACAAAGAAAATCACACAAAATAAAAGTATAAAAGAATGATATACAACTGAGTAAATAATAAAAACATTTGAAAAATCGTAACACTTACATATAAAATGAGGTTCATTACGTCTGGCTCTACCCACGTCCAAGTACCTGAAAGTAATGAAAAAAAAAAAAAAAAAAAAAAACGCGTAAGACATCTTTTAAACATTATTTAAAAAACATATACTACACCACCCTTTAATATAAAAAATAAACTTTGTGTATTGAAGACCCAACATAGGCATTTTCCTATAGTTATGTTAAATCCTTATACATTTTAATGAAGAATTAAATGGGAATTGTCCTACAGCTATCTTTAATCTTTCTTATAAATTTCCGAAGGCTGTCATCAAACAGTACTTATGGGGTGCATACGAGTGAAAAAAAAAAAAAAAAAAAAAAAAAAAAAAAAAAAAAAAAAAAAAAAAAAAAAAAAAAAAAAACTCATACCCAAGGGCGTATAGTGGGGAGATAGTACTGCCTCGCATTTATTAGAGTAACCATGTCATTATGATATTCTCTGAAATTGGTAATCGCGTGTTAAAATCCCTCTTCATCTAATTTACATAATTATGCTCTTATCATAAACTCTCCAGCAGCTGAAATTAACTATGAATGATTTTCATTTTATAAATTAATAACTGAAATTCTTTATCATTTTAAGAGAATGTTAGCGAAGCGTACGGCGGTAACTAAATATTATGTCGCATATTGCTTGTCCTGAGTATGTTCTTTATTCATTTTATGCCTCGAAAGAAAATTGAATTTTACTTGACGGAAACTTGATACATTAGGATAGAAATATAAATGATCACTAAGACTAGAATTTCATCCAGATAGTTGAACTTCCTGAAAATCAGTCTCAGAATTTGACACGTAATTTTCAAACATTTCAATAAGCACACGAACGTTTACTCGTTCAAGGAAAGGAAAAACTTGACACGTTCAATCATTAAAGTAATACAAGGAAGAACCTGACACTTTCAATCATTAAAGTAATAAAAGGAAGAACTTGGCGCTTTCAATAATTAAAGTAATAAAAGGAAGAACTTGACGCTTTCAATCATTGAAGTAATAAAAGGAAGAACTTGACGCTTTCAATAATTAAAGTAATAAAAGGAAGTATTTGACACTTTCAATCATTAAAGCAATAAAAGGAAGAACTTGACACTTTCAATCATTAAAGTAAAAAGAGGAAGAACTTGATACTTTCAATTATTAAAGTAATAAAAGGAAGAACTTGGCGCTTTCAATAATTAAAGTAATAAAAGGAAGAACTTGACGCTTTCAATCATTGAAGTAATAAAAGGAAGAACTTGACACTTTCAATAATTAAAGTAATAAAAGGAAGTATTTGACACTTTCAATCATTAAAGTAATAAAAGGAAGAACTTGACACTTTCAATCATTAAAGTAATAAAAGGAAGAACTTGACGCTTTCAATCATTAAAGTAATAAAAGGAAGAACTTGACGCTTTCAATCATTGAAGTAATAAAAGGAAGAACTTGACGCTTTTAATAATTAAAGTAACAAAAGGAAGTATTTGACACTTTCAATCATTAAAGTAATAAAAGGAAGAACTTGACACTTTCAATCATTAAAGTAAAAAGAGGAAGAACTTGATACTTTCAATTATTAAAGTAATAAAAGGAAGAACTTTACACTTTCAATCATTAAGGTAAAAAGAAGAAGAACTTGACACTTTCAATCATTAAAGTAAAAAGAGGAAGAACTTGACACTTTCAATCATTAAAGTAAAAAGAGGAAGAACTTGATACTTTCAATTATTAAAGTAATAAAAGGAAGAACTTGACACTTTCAATCATTAAGGTAAAAAGAAGAAGAACTTGACACTTTCAATCATTAAAGTAAAAAGAGGAAGAACTTGACACTTTCAATCATTAAAGTAATAAAAAGGACTTCACACTTTCAATCATTAAAGTAATAAAAGGAAGGACTTTACAGTTTCAATAATTAAAGTAATAAAAGGAAGGACTTGACACTTTCAATCATAAAAGTAATATATCGATAGTGCTTTACCATATACTGGATATTACCCAAAACATTACGTCCACTTCCAGAAGACAAAATTTCTCGCTCCATATAAAGAACCTCTTCCTTAATGTTTCAAATGTTTTAAATGAGAATCATACACATGCAATGAACCTTGAGCTTCAGGATCCAAGTCTGTGGGGTCTTTATTCTTCTTGAACCAATCATTCATACTGACTCCGGTTTCTCAATTATAGTACCTACAGGCTCTCTCAGGATAATTATCCGATAGACCAGCTCATAACAAAATGTGTTGCTCGAAAAAGACTAACTATAACTCAGTTGTTCAACGCAAAATTCAGAACTACCAAACGACATGGCTAAGCAACCTGGCTTTATGGGTATCACACACACACACACACACACACACACACACACAAACACACACATATATATATATATATATATATATATATATATATATATATATATATATATATATATATATATATATATATATATATATATATATTTATCTACACATATATATGTGTGTATGTGTGTATGTATGTATATATGAAGCAAGTTCGCCACAAACAGGTTGAAAAACCAAGTACATTAGTGTAATTACTACACATGTTCAAGGTACAATGAACACAGTAAATGTTGAACAATTACACGAAGTACTGAGTATTTACCTTTGCCTTTTTACCTCTTTACGATGAACTTGCAATAGCAAAATTACGTGAAGGTTTTTATTTTCTTGCATATAATCATACACAAACACGCACGCGCACCCACCCCCGCATATATATATATATATATATATATATATATATATATATATATATATATATATATATATATATATGTGTGTGTGTGTGTGTGTGTGTGTGTGTGTGTGTGTGTGTGTGTGTGTGTCTACAATATATATAGGGCTCTTTAAGGAAGGAGGTTCCTAAGAATCAGAGAAATACTAGAAGAGCAGAGAATTACAAAGTATGGCAATAAACGTGAAGACAGTGGCTGATTGGTACAATCGAAGACTAGTGATTCCGCAAAGTAGATATGGGGGGGTCGGCTCTAGAGAGAGAGAGAGAGAGAGAGAGAGAGAGAGAGAGAGAGAGAGAGAGAGAGGGGGGGGGGGATTACCAATGAGGAAATAGGGACCCTGATAACATTGCTTTAGGTTCAATCCTCTCCAAAAGTTAATTCGCCTGAATGTAAGCATCTAAACATGGACGATAAGTCAAACAGTCAGCTTTAAGGACTTGGAATAAATAAAAAGTTCAGCCGACTACAGAATGCGATTCCTTTCTGATGACAGATTTGATAAAATGCGCTAACTGATCCATTCAAGTTTAAAGTGACCAATCTCTCTTCCGGTTACGAAACTTGAAACACAAACCATGTAGATTGTAGATCCTTCAGATGACATGAAGATGTACATCATAAGAAGTACCCATTAAAATAGAACAAGTAAAACCCATTGTAGGTTTTCAGTTATGAACTTCAAGGAATATTATATATGACTTGTCAGCATTAGAGAAATAAATCATTAGATTGATAGAGAAAAGAGAAAGAAAACAATCATCACAGTTGAATCTCCATGTCTTTAATGATAATGTTAATATAAATAAAAAATAAATAAAGAAGGATGGAAAATAAAGAGTAATATTAACAGGCAAAAGGAAGAATTTAATCCCCCCAAAAATCTTAAGTTAATGAAGATAAGCTTTCTTAAAATAAATAGCAAAAGACGATAGAATCGAAGAGGAGGGAGGAGCTAATTCCCGATGCGTAATTGACAATTCTAACAAGAAGTTATCATACTTCGATTGATCAATCAAGCATAAAATACCCAACTACTTCTAAGTATAAGTCATGATGCTCCAATAACCAATGAGATCTAATATATGATGACTTCCTGGAAGTTATTCCAGTGACTCGGAAAATATATTCATCAATTTCTCTAGCTCATTTTAACTGTTAACGCACGAGTTCCTTACGTTTGAATTCTCTTTTATGTAATATGGATTTAGTTCTTTCTCTTACCCATAGAGGAATTCCTAATTTCCCTTGATATAATCAAAGTAAATTACGGTGAAATGGTTCGCATCCGCGCTCTTCACTTTCACAATAATTTGAAATTTCACTGTTCTAGATTTTAATCAAACTGTTTAGAATAGCAATCTATAATTATGTATAACACACAAACATAACCCATTATACTATATTCTGCCATTATTTCTTACTAAAACATTATTATTTATCCAAATATTATTCCGCTTTTCTTTCAATATTATTACTATTATTTGCTAAGTTAAAGCCCTTGTTGGAAAAGCAGGATGCTATAAGCCCAACGAGGAAAGAAAATAAGGAAATAAATAAACTACAAGCGAAGTAATAAACAATTAAAATAATATAATTTAAGCACAGTAACATTAAAATAAATCTTCCATATATAAAAATGTAAAAATCAAGAGAAAGAGAAATAAGAAAGAATACTGTGCCTCGGTGTACCCTCAAGCAAGAGAACTCTACCCTAAGACAGTGGAAGACTAATTATAGATATATTAGAATTTACGGAAATTCAATTCCTAATCACATGTACAATTCAACACTCCTGGTGCACGTCGCTCTCAGAAAGCGCACCTTGTCACACCCTTACTGTGCAGATAGTGAAGGGAGAGATGGCAGGAGTGTGGAGCTCCAAACAAGAACTCGCCACGCAGTGAGAATGTGACAGGGTGCACTTCTTTAGAGCCAGGTGCGTCAGTAATTTCTGTGTGCAACTGTACCTTGAGACTGTCTTACTCATTATTGTCACGATAAATCATAATAGCAACTACTCAAGGGTAACTGCGATTAGAATGGTGTCAATAAGACTTTCACATTGAAAACAAGATTGCCTCTACAACTGTACTGATGACACAACTAAACACCAGATTAAGGGAAACTGTCATCCCTACAGGAACATTAAATTGTAAATCCCATCCAATGTTAGTACAGAATGGCAAAACAAGACTCTCAAATATATGTACGCAACAATCCCAAATAGTTTTGATCTATAGTAGTGAATTCAGTATTATTCATCCTCAGTACTGTGAAAGGAAGCCTTTAATATGCAACCTAGAAAATTTAAGTTTTTAAACAATGAAAGATTTGAATATTAAGCAAACATTTTGACCGTGTAATCTTTCTCTCTCTCTCTCTCTCTCTCTCTCTCTCTCTCTCTCTCTCTCTCTCTCTCTCTCTCTCTCTTAGATACTTGAAATGAAATTGGATATTCTTCTTATCTGGTCTGAAAGCGTCAGTTAGAAATCTAAACTACATTTGTAAGATAAGTATCATTTTCACTAAAAATCAAAAACAGACGAAGATACTTTGAACGATAATGTTTCTTAAGAGATGCAAAGTTTAAAAAAAGTTTTAACGAATCCGCAACAAAAATTAATTACTAAGCGTTTTCGCACCATTTACGTTGTTACTCCGGAATAAATATTAAACCCTTTTTCCATTTTTTTTTTTTCAAACGTGACGTCCGTAACTTTGTATGAAAAACAAAAATCAGTCCCAACATTCAGGAAATTTCCGTGAAAACGACATTAAAAACACCATTTTTCTTGGTAACACACATGATGATTAGCATTCACAACATCTAACATCACTATTTTCCTTCTCCTCCTCGCTGTTCCTCTCATCGTTCTTCCCTTCCCCGAGTTCCGTCGCAAAATAAACAGGGCTATAAAAGATAATTGAAGAGAGCATTTAACGCCGGGCCGTACAGTAAAGATTATTCAAGCAGGAATCAGCCGCCTTTTATATTGGATTCGTGGCGATAAAGACCGGGGAATTGAGATCGACGAAAGGCGTCCTCATCCGACTTCGTCCGCAGACACTAATTAAATCATCCTCACTTTATCATACTTTGGACTTTCTCTTCTCTTCCTTCCAGTCTTTCTGATAGTCGTCCGTCCCCTAGGGAGATAACAAGTTTGTCCAGACTTCAAAAAAGTCTCGTTGAAGTTTTGATTGTTACTGCAAAATGAAAATATTCTTCTAAATTTCTTCATTTCTGAGTATTATAACTACGTTAATTGGAAAAATTATAAAAGACTAAACGATGGATATGCCATTTATCTGCTGCTCAGTTTACTGAAGAAAAAATATATTTTTACTGAACTAAAGTTACGGTTCACTGATAATGGCGTAGAAGTTAAAATTATAGGTCACTTGCTTATTTTACTAAAGTATAATAGAGTTTTCCAAAATAATTAAGAAAAATTACCGTAATATGCTTTTTCAAGGTAAGTAGTGATTTCATAATCTAAAAAACGTAAAAAAAAAAAAAAATATCCATTTTGCACACTAAGTCGCATTTATTTATCTTACACGTTATCAAGTAGCCTTCCTAAAATATCATAAGAACCCAAGTTCCCAATTCGTCTTTCATTGCATCTATCCAACGCTTATATGACGAGAAATTACTATAGGCCATGACAAGGATTTCACTTTATAATTTTCCATTGAAAAAATACAGTTGATAAGGTAAATTATTTCAAATATTTAGGCTACACTCGGGCACACTGTTCTATCTAATTTCTCTTCCTCTTGTTATGTTAAAGATTGTATAGTTTATATAGAAAATATTTATATCAATGTGGCTACTCTTCATAAAATATTTTATTTCTCCTTGTTTCCTTTCCTCACTGGGCTATTTTCCCCGTTTGGGCCCCCTGGGCTTATAGCATCATCCTGCTTTTCCAACTAGGGTTGTAATTTAGCTTAAAATAATAATAATGTAGTAACTTTTTTCTAATTCAGGACGAAACAGCAAGTCTTTTTTTTCATTTTTCCTATAGATGATTTCTGGGTGTACAGTGTGGAAGCTTATATAAAGTACGTAGGATTGAATAGACTTCTTGTAAATTACATATAACGATTTTGCAATTTTCAGAGTTAATTTAATATTCTTCATTCGAAAAAAAAAAAAAAATTACACTTCAGGAGTCCAGAACCATAGTTGTTGTGACATCAATTTATTACAGTCAAAACTCAGTAAATACATAAATTCTTTTTCAAGCTTTCTAGATATAAGTCGCTCGAGTAACAGTTGCTTTTGTCATTATATACTCTGCAGTCATTCAATGAAAATCAAAAGGAATTTTTTACCGTAAGACAAATTTTGATGTGGTTTGAAAAATTATTTTTCTAATCTCTTTCTAATTTTGAGTAGTGAGATGACTACATGGAAAAATATTACAAACATATTTCTCTTTATAAGAAATTAATTTTGGGAATTCAAATAAAAAAAATACCCTATATTTCATCCATAACAGAAAAGTTAAAACATGATTTTTTACAAGTTATTTGTAAGTAAAAAAATAGAAAAACTCGATTTACGGTTGTTTTAAAAAAACTCGTTTCCTAAAAGATGCTTCAAAAACAAAAAAATACTATCCAGTTTCCTGAGTATCATAGCTAAATAGTATACAATATTTCTATTCCTATTATACACTTTGATATATATATATAAAAAAAAAAAAAAAAAAAAAAAAAAAAAAAAAAAAAAAAAAAAAAAAAAAACGGGAAGCAACTACTACGAGATTAATGTTGTGGGGAAACAATAAATTTCAGCGAAATATATTTCCTGCTTAATCCTTGCTCTACTATGTAATCACAGTAATGCAACAAAAACTGTTCTCGCATTTTCATTCTTAGAAGTAAATTAAAAGTTGTTTTCGGTTTACGTTATTCCAACATATATCATCATATATATTACCAATACTTATAGTAGTTTTAAAATTATCATAAAAATATATTGATATAGAGAAAAAATACTTAACTAGACTCTCTCTCTCTCTCTCTCTCTCTCTCTCTCTCTCTCTCTCTCTCTCTCTCTCTCTCTCTCTCTGCCTTTGAAATGTTATGATCCAAAGGTAGCAATTTTAAATACTCTGTTCTGCCTTTTTGCAACGTTTTTCGCAAAAGCAAATATGTACCGAGGAAACGTACAGTGCACTTCACTTGAAAGCTCGAAACGGAGATAAAGTTTTGATTGCAAAATGTTGTTATTTCGACTCAAACATTTTATTTACTTCGAGTTTGTACAGCACAGATGTATCTTTCTGTAATACATACATATAAACATACGAAGATACACATAGACACACACACACACACACACACACACACATATATATATATATATATATATATATATATATATATATATATATATATATATATATATGTGTGTGTGTGTGTGTGTGTGTATAGTATATATATAAAGATTCATTTGATTCAAATCAAGTAATCTAAATCGATTTAAATCAAAGTAATAAAAATCATGATTTAAATCAAGACGAAAATGCGTAAAAGAATCATGAATTAAATAAAAATGAAATATACTGTATTCAAAATAATCTAGGTGTTACATCAATTACTAAAAGTAAAATATCTTATGATTTAATTATGTTTATACACATAATACGGTATGTATATATGTATGCATATATATATATATATATATATATATATATATATATATATATATATATATGTATATATATATATATATATATATATATATATATATATATATATGTGTGTGTGTGTGTGTGTGTGTGTGTGTGTGTATCTTGCACAATAATTCCCTTTAGAAAGAGTACAGCCTTCCTGTTCATTAGCAAGTCTTTAATGCTTAGACTGTTATAGGCCCAAGTCTCTTCTTCAGTGGACGTAGCAGACACTGAAACCCACTTACAGCAGGGTGGACTAGTAGATGTTACACCAGGATGGATCAGTGACCTCCAAAACATAATTAAGTGCTGTACCACTCAGCTTTCTGTACCATGGAAAGGTCGGCAGCATATATATATATATATATATATATATATATATATATATATATATATATATATATATATATATATATATATGTATATGTATGAGCAAGAAAGTGAGAGGCAAAGAGAAAAGATCATTACATGCTTATCTGCTGAATACAGTCACTTTATTCTTCACCTTACTCCTATATCAATTCAACCTGTTCCTGTGATACTAGTTCTGTAAGTAAAACTAGTCAGCAGTAACTCACTGTCTTTACTAGTTCTGTAAGTAAAACTAGACAGCAGTAACTCACTGTCTTTATTAGTTCTGTAAGTAAAACTAGACAGCAGTAACTCACTGTCTTTACTAGTTCTGTAAAACTAGACAGTAAAAATTCACTATCTTTACTAGTTCTGTAAGTAAAACTAGACATTCGAAATTAACTGTCTTTAATAGTTCTGTAAGTAAAACTAGATAATAGCAATTCTCTGAATTTACTAGTCCTGTAAGTAAAACTAGACAGCAGTAATTCACTGTCTTCCAATTCTTCCTGTTACCTTCGTCAATACAACACCTTGATTTCCAACCTCTTTCGCATTTGCTAACATTCTTCCTTATTCCTTTGTACCTGTTTGACAATTGCATATTGTATACGGTTCTCCAATAAGTGAAACTCCTTCTTATATTTGATTTCACTTCTCCCCTCC
>NC_090737.1:15300403-15307903 GCF_036898095.1 Palaemon carinicauda
ACGTATGATTGTGAATAACATTTGAAAATGGATTTGGCTCATTCTTATTTATTTCATCTACTTAATTATTGAAAATTCTAAAAAGTACGGTATTTGCCAATTTTCTTAGAAATATTTATTTCATCTCCATGACAAAATCTTAGTAGCATAAATACTTTTATTCAAACATTTCATTAATGCGGGGACGCGGAAAACGGTATGGCTACATAAAATACACTCTGTCCGTAATAGTAAACTGTATTAATAGATCTTTAATAATCAGTGATCCAGGGAATGCAGAGTGAGATTAGAGTTCCACATTCTTGTGAAACGCAAAATGGACCTTAATGAAAGAGTTCAGCCATTGTGTAATTACGGTGGTGCGTTCATATTTCAGTAGACTACCTGATTAATCACCGTAGCAAGGATAATTAAATTCACAAACATAGACAAAAATGTACAAAATTCCAAAACCCAAAGGATAAAAATGTAAAAAATTCCACAACCCTAAGAATAAAAATGCAAAAAAATTTCACAACCCCAAGAATAAAAATGTAAAAAATTCCACAACCCCAAGAATGAAAATGCACAAAATTCCACAATCCCAAAGATAAAATGTACAAAATTCCACAACCCCAAAAATAAAATGTACAAAATTCCACAACCCCAAAAATAAAAGGTACAAAATTCCACAATCCCAAAGATAAAATGTACAAAATTCCGCACCCCCAAATATAAAAATGGACAAAATTCCACATCCCCAAAATTAAACATGTACGAAGGACACTGAAATGGGCATAACGTGACATACTGTATTTCCGTTTAGAGTTATAAACTGAACGCACGCAGCTACAGATCATACTGTATTTTGTTCCTCAAACTGGTACATCAAAAATACAATCATAACTGGATTTATTCAAAAAAAAAAAGAAAAGAAAAAAAAGCAGTTCTTCATCTAGTTTATTCTAACTTGGAAATACTGTAAAATGTGCAATAATATTTCACACTGACGGAGTGTCGAATTTTCGAAGAGTAGAAGATAGGCCTTTGTATTTGAATTTTAGATCTATTGGTCTGATCGCTTTTTATGCAAATTTATAGAATACATCCTAAAAGGAATAAAACATTAAGCTCCAGCCGAAATCGATGCACCTTTTCGTTCTTCTTTTATTCTATCTGCGCTAAAAAAAAGAAAAGAAAAAAAAAAGTCTTTGGCAACATTATAAATCCATATTTACAACCATTATTTTCTGTTATATATGAGCTCTCTTTTAATATCCTCGTTAATTTCCAATAACCATAAGTAAGTTTGCTAAGTGGGAATTTACCTTTCGTTCAACATCCTAATTACCTACAAACAAATCAGAAAATAGCCTAACATGGTATAGCAGGAATTTTCTAAAATATTTTTTCAGGAATAGAGATAGGATTTGATCCGTTACCAATTTTGTTTTCTAACTACTTGGTACTTTGTGACCATTGCATTCACATAACTAGACGTGTTATAAAACTGGCAAATTTTAGGCCTTCTATTTGTCAATCTTTTGCTTACACTGACGGATTTTTGAATAATTGTGTTCGTTAAAGCAGTGTTACGCATACTACACAATGAAATGCAAGCAGATTCGGTTACAGTACGAAAATTGTTTGGCTGTTGCAAGGTCTGGCGACCCTATAGCAACAAGATACCAAAAAAGCGTGAAGCATCACCTTCGTTTCAATGGCTAAACTGGTTCATAGTGCCAATAACAGATAATGAAAAAAAAATTCTATATTCAAACCAGCCTTTGGAGCTGCAAGCTAGCAAAACTATGCCGGTTCCGAGAACTGGTAAATGGTGGGGGTGGTTGTAGACCGCCAACCCAGAGCAGTTTGGGTATATGAACGAGGTACCAACATCTGAAATTGGAAACACATGTAGGGTCATCTAACATATCCAGAAAATGACGTCTGCCTGAATGACACTGCTGCAAAGGCTTGCCAGAAACACCTAAAGAATTTCACCCATAAGAAATGTTATAGCGTAGGATTTCGCTCATTTCCATAATTCGAACAGAGATGCAAGACAAATCTTATATGATAGATCTTAACTTTTTGAAAAACTTCTGTTCAGTAAACTATACTAGAAACTGCATCACATAACCTGCACAGGCTAACAGTGTTAGCAATATTGATGTAAATGACAACAATAGAGAGATTTTAGGTCTGAATGTTGTCAGTATAACCGACTGAAGCAGGTAAGTGACAGACATTATGGTGAGTGCGAAAGTTGACAGCCTATGTATACAAGAGATAAGATGTAGAGGAACACTACATAGAAATTGGGAGGCAATGGAAGAAGAAGGAAGAAGAAGTTATCCTTAGCAAGAATATGGAGAAAAATGCGATAGAGGTGGAATGACGAGGTCTAGGTCTCTAGGTTAATGAAAAAATGTACTGTGGTGTACATGTTTGAAATATAATAAGTGCGTATGCACCAAAAGTTGGATGTAAAGAAGTCAAGAAAAGAATCTGGATAGTGATCTTTGGAATTATGACATGAACAGGATTGGAATAAAAACTAGTCACTGGAGGTAATTGTGAGAATAACAGGGGCCTTAAGAGATGACACGGTATGGGAGAAACAAAAGAACAAGGAGAACTATTATTAGATTATACAATGCCCTTGATATGGATATTTAAAATACATTCCTTATGAACAAAATCTATCAAGCGTAAATTGATAGAGGGAGACAGACCCAAATAGATATACTGTTGGGTAAATGACACCTAATGAAATTGAAAAATTAAATAAAAAGACCATAAAATGGAAAAGATAAAAGTTTGTACTCAAACATATGTGTGTTATCAGATCATTTGATAAAACTGGATTTGGGAAATAGCTAACACGATCAAAGATAAAATGATGGAAGTTAAAATATCAAGAGATGAAATATAGTTATTGATTCTCGGTGCTATTGGATTAGCAGAAGGTGTAAACATCTGAGGGTAGATAAAAAAAGATTAGGAATTACATTGAACACCCGGGGTAGACATATGGTAGATAACTACAATGATAATTAGCTGGTGGTGAAATCATGACCCACAGGAAAAAGACACAACGATAGCTTAAGACAGGACTAAATCCGAGGGAAATTAATTGGCTTTGAAAAGTTAAAGAAAGAAGTAAAAATGATTGTAGCAAGGACAAAGGTAGAGGGAATAAAGGAGTTGAATAAAAAAAATTTAAACACTGAAGGGTATAAAGACTATAGGCAAGATAACAAAAGGTAGAAATAAAGCAACTAATGACCTTTTGCACATCAAACAACTCAAGAATAGGGAAGTAAGAGTTTCGTCATAGGAGGAAGGTATACGAATAAGATGGAAGGAATATTATGAAAATCTATCAAATAAAGAGATCCCTAGAACATAAAAGTATGCAGTAAACTTGCAAGAAAAAAATACTTATGGTTATCAGTAGAAGATATTTGAAGAGAGCACTTGAAAAAATGAAATGAGGGTATACAGTAGGACCTCAGAGTATACCAGCCAGTGTCGAAATTTTTGGGAAATGAATGTACTGATATATTGTGGGATCTGGTGTGTACGCTCTATCGCCAAAAACCAATACCAAAAATTTGGAGGAACAGGCTAAAGGTCGCAATTTTTAAAGGTAAGCGTGAAATAAGAGGTTACTTTAATAGGCAAGGGAAACGACTGATATCCCAAACAATAAAAATCTGTGAAGAGAATCCTAAAAGAAAGAAGAGAAACCAAAATACATGAAGAGCAATTTTTTATGCAATTAAAGAAGACAAGGACAACACCAAGCATTTCTCAGATTAGAAATAGACATATAACCTAGTATGAAGGGAAAAATAGCTGTTGGAACTACAGAAAAGTTTGAGTTAAGGGTCAGGTTACACCAAGGATAAGCACTTATCTCTAAACCTTTGACCTTGTGATGGACTTCATAACATCAGATATGAGAGAAGTTCCTTTGAGTGCACTGTTGACCTATTTTGGTGAATCTGACAAAAGAAGGGGCCGAGTTGAAGGCAAAGTGGAGAAAGGCATCTGAAAATCTAGGCCAGATTAGAAGGTCAGAGACAGATTATCCAAGGATGTTGGGTGAAGTAAGATTAGACTTGCATAAAATCAAATGGGTTAGATCATTCAAATACCCATGATCAATTATAGCTGAAGATGGAGATATGGACTAAGAAATGAACCACAAAATACAGTGTACTTGGCCGTATTGGAAGTCAACATGAATCTTGTGTGATACCAGGATCAGTGAAAGGGTTAAAGGAAATCTCTAAAAAATTTGACAGATCAGCAATTGTTTACGGGCCAAGAAGTTGTTAATACAGTGGATCGGAAATTATTTTATTACATAAACAGTCAAACTAGTGGAAGCATCTAAGAGAATTCAGAAGAGAACAATAGGTGGTCTGGGTAAGATATGCGAAGAGAAGAGGACCATGTTTGTAAAATTTTGAATCATGGAGATGGAGGTGGATAAGAGGAGAAGGGAAAGCCAAAGTTTGAATGAAAAGATAACATAGCAAAGGACATATAGGAGAAAAGACTAAAAGAGAAAGATACCAAGACAGAAGAAAGTGGTGGGGACTGATAGGAAGAAGCGACTGAACACGAAGAGAACCTCCTTCAAGAGAGTTTTTTTTTTTTTTTCAGGAAACATTTTCTACCTTCTGGAAGTGTCAACGCAGAACCTCTTTCAAGGGAAAGTTTTTTTTACAAGGAATGTGTTTTTCTATCTTTTTCCTGGAATGATTTCAACGCAATCTCTTTTCAAGGTTATTTACAAACCTCCCTAATTTTAGTGAAGGTCTTAAGGAATGTTTTCAACTTTACCCCTGTAAGGAAGGATTCAAACATACTCCTTTTATCGAGATGTTTTCAACTACACATTTAGTTCACGGAGGGTTTCCAAGGCAATCCCTTTTCAAGATATTTTTAACTCTGAGAGGATTTTTTTTTTTTTAAGAATGAAAGGATACAGTGACCGCATATATATATATATATATATATATATATATATATATATATATATATATATATATATATATATATATATTAGTAAGAGCTGAAGACAAAGAAAAAGATAATTATGATACATTTTCATCAAATCTTCATGTTTTTTCAAAGAATAAAGCGGGATGACTTTGTGATTTAAAGCTGAAGATTGTGAAAACCAAAATTGTCAGTAGCGAATAGTGTTTGAAAAGTTATATTCTGTAAAAACATAAGTGTACCAATGTATATATTCTTATTAAAAATAATAAAAAAAAAGAACATGTAATGTCTTCTATAGGAAATTTTAATCTCCTCTCCAATCAGTTTAAACTTACAATCATCAACACGCTTCTCTCTCTCTCTCTCTCTCTCTCTCTCTCTCTCTCTCTCTCTCTCTCTCTCTCTCTCTCTCTCTCTCTCTCTCAATACCTAACTAACTTCTTAAGAAACTGAACTAGAAAAGATTTAGTCCAGCATCATTCAAACTGGCGATACTTAATGGAATGAGACGTACCTTGACAATTTGGAACAGAAAATTAAGAACAAAATTAACACGCACTAGAATTTCATTCTGATTCAAGTTCAATCATTCAAGTAATGGGCATTTCAGTGTTCTGTATTTCCTGATGGCATTCTCCTTCATAGCATTTCTTAGGAAGTTTCGGTTCTCGTAGCCTCACAAGAAGCTAATACTCATAACCTCTATTTATGAAAGATAGTCTTGTCAGTGGTACTTTTAAAAATATAAAATCATTACAAACATCATAAAATACATGCGGTATGTGTTCTCCTATAATATGTTTTGGGACTCTCGTTTAAAAAAGAAAAATATTTTAGTTAAATAGTAAAATATGAGTGTACTTAAAATTAACCCACACACGCACGCAGGCATCAATAAATGCAAAATAACGTATGGTAATTATTTCATCAGAATTAAAATCTTTCTATAGCCAAAGCAGTCAATCGTTAAACTTACAAGAAAATAATTGAGCTTCATTTTTAAACTATCCATTATTACACCAACAATAAAGTTATTGTAGTTTGAAATCTCTCTTAAGCAGAAGAGAACTTGCCCTTTTATGGGATAATGGGTCATCTGTTCTAGAAATGCACATTAGCTACGCTCAAGATCATAAACACCGTAGCCCCCATAAGGATGAAATCTCCTCTGTGAAACCTAAAATTTTCGACTGGCCACGTATCCTGTGGAATAGCTCGTTCACCCTGTCTCAAAGCTCAGCGGGAGTGCAGACCCTTTCTGCACATGCTCACAATGGACCAAATGCAAGGGCTTGACCCTATGAAAGGAGCCTTCGACGGGAGAGGTTGGTCGGGTTGGACCTCTGTAACGGTCACGTTCATTGTGACAGGGTCGGTCACAGGGAGGGAAGGAAAGCCCTTGTGGTTCGTAGGAAATGAAGGCGATGGTCCGAGGAGTAAAAGCGAGACCTAAAAATGATGATGCCATGGTCGAAAATAGGGCAGGACGGTCATCCGGTAAATATGGTTATCACAAACACAGCAAACGGCGTAGATACAGGAACTTTACAAGTTGCAGAGCTATCATCATCATCATTATTATTATTATTATTATTATTATTATTATTATTATTATTATTATTATTATTATTATTGTTGTTGTTGTTGTTATTGTTGTTGTTATCATTATTATTATTTGCGAGAAGATAAACAACTTTTCAAACATTGTCAAGAGGCATTCAAAATTCTTAAAAGGAATAAAAAATATAGATTACAACAATCTATTCACGCTTAACACAAATCAATCCAGAGGTAATGGATACAAACTGGAATTGTAAAGATACACCACTCATTTCTTTACATACAAAATAGCATACACTTGGAATAGACTTCCAACGGATGTAGCAAACAGTCACACGGTAAACGAGTTCAAGTTTAAGTTAGACAAGATCATAAGAACTCTCTATATGTTTAAACTAAATCGCTCTACCAAAGAGCAAATGGAGTCTCCGCGGATGGACTAGAACGTCTTTAAGACATCCAAAATCCTTGTAAATAATAATGGCTGAAACTGCATAAATCTATCTGCTCATGGGGAACTAGATAAGGATTACAGAACTGTTATTAGCTGTAAGTAAAGCTAAAGCCAATGAACCTATTACAGCGCATGTCAATTTAAATTTCCATAATATAATTGTTCGTATAATTCCATTGTGTTGTGCGCGTTATCATTGAAAGTACTCGCAGTTCTTGCAAACCTGATGCAGACATGAAGAATACTGACAATGGTTTGTGATCTTCGAATCATATTGCTAACAGACTGGCATTTGATACCAGTATGTTTGAGCAGAATGGACAGGTTAAAGTACATCAAGCAATAAAGAAAAATGAAATCCACCTTGGAAGTTGCGTAACTCCCCAAGCCTTCAAAGGGGAAATAATTCAACAAACATGAAAAACCCCCACACAGCAATTGCGATTGTCGATTGTCAAAAGGGCATTTAGTGGGAATGTCTCAAT
>NC_090737.1:15310403-15312903 GCF_036898095.1 Palaemon carinicauda
TTAATTTTAGGTAAGATATGATTTGAACATGCTTGTAAATAATTCTTCAACTTGGCCTATCTCAGATAGATACTAGGTTTCCTATATTCCGTTACAACACACCCCACCCCCTTTCTACTCACAGCTACATCCCCTGAAAGAAGCGACCATGGCTTGTTTATATGTTTCTCCGGAAAGATTGAAAAATCTTTGTTTGTGATGTCCTCCAGGGGGTTGGAAGGCGTTCGACTAAAAGGGACGAGGAGGTTGTTGAAGGAGGAAGGGGGATTTGTGGGCTATGCAATCTTTGCCGGTGGTGGTCGAAAAGAAGGGAAAGGTTGTTGTGCAAAGCTCCATAGATGGGGTAGGGTGAAAAAGGGGGATCATGCTGGTTGGATGGTGGATACAGCTCCATTGAAAGACCCATAGAAATTTCTTTTTATATCGATATATGTGAAAAGGTGACATCGACGATGATGGTAATGATGATGATGTTGATGTCACGGTCTCCAACGGAAAAAGAAATGTCTTCTCAAAACCGACATATTGTGTGTGAGAGAGAGAGAGAGAGAGAGAGAGAGAGAGAGAGAGAGAGAGAGGGGGGGGGGGGGGTTCCGTCGCTGGCGAGTTAAGGATGAAGGGCATTGTTTACAACTGGACCCGACTAATTATAAGATTGTGATAAGCTCAATTCTTCTGGGAGGAAACTCTCTCTTTAGGTGAAAGAATTGCCATTCGGATTAATCTAGGTTTCCATTTGAATGAACTTGATAAACCCCGCGGCAAATGACAATTTCAAATAAACAAATAGATTCCCACACAAAGAAAAAAGATAAAATAGGAATGTTCTGCTCTTTGAAATAGCAGAAGAATGGACGTACAGAAGTGGAAAAATATTTATAAAAAGGGAAGGTTATATATGTTGTTTTTGCAAAAAGGTTTACGTAGTCCTCACCGCTGAGAGAGAGAGAGAGAGAGAGAGAGAGAGAGAGAGAGAGAGAGAGAGAGAGAGAGAGAGAGAAAGAGAGAGAGAGAGAGAGAGAGAGAGCATTCTCTTCTATTTCTCCTCTTTTATCTGCAGTGTGTGTGTGCGCACGACAATTCAATTTGTTTAAAGCGCGTCTATCTGCCAATACCAGAAACATTCTTTTGTTACGTGTCACGACGGAAGCTTTGAAAAAAAAATATATATAGTTTTCTCTCAAACTGTGAAAACTATAACACTAAATTTACAACTCCTGCATGGGGTTTGGGACGGTGTGGGGGATAGGCATGGAGGAGGGTCCTCTACCTAGCAATACACCCACCCCAACCCAAGTGCCCCACTAATTCATTTTTAAAGACCTCGCTGGTATTGCAATTGCAGAGTTGTTTGTAATCTCGCTTGTTGGAGATTGTGAATGAGTTGATTCGGTAAAAAAAAAAAAAGGGGGGGGGGGTGAAAATGTGTGAAGGGGGTGGGGGTGGGGGTGGGAGAGAAGCTCAATGCAGAAATGTCTTTAAACATTTTTTGTTGCGGACATATTTTCAAATAGAAGGAAGTCATGTAAAACATTTTTATTTTTCAATAAATTGGTAACTATACAGACAAGGCATATCGAAATGTCAAATCACAAATAAACAATTCTTTGCAATGTGTACGTAAAGCCTTTTTTTTCAGTAAAGAATTATTCCTATCACTAAAGTGCAAATACAGATTGACACTCCTGAAGATGAGAAAACAACAATGTTAAGGAAAATTTCAAAACAACGTTTCTTGCTAAAAGAGAGAGATTGCGAGGCAACTTTGTAAAAACCTGGGGTCAAAAGAAATATTGATGGCAAATATAAAACCTTCAATAATTGTGTGAGAGAGAGAGAGAGAGAGAGAGAGAGAGAGAGAGAGAGAGAGAGAGAGAGAGAGATTTACTGTCGTTATATAGGTTTTCATCCCCAACTCTGATAGGTACAATGCTGATTGCCCTAGACAAGGATATCTATTACAGTTTGCGTCAATTTTTATTTCTTACCCCATAAAAGTGTGCACACACACACACACATACACATATACATATATATATATATATATATATATGATTATACAGATATATATATATATATATATATATATATATATATATATATATATATATATATATATATATATATATATATATATAAAGTCAAATCTTGTGTTTTGTCATTGGAGTTCTCTGATAATGTAGTAAAATTTTGTGTTTTGTCATTTGTGTTGTCTGATTCATGGGACATTCTTCGACTCGTATAGTTGAAAGGATATACTGTATACTTATTTTTCCAAGAGAGGTTAGGGGTGTCTTAACAGGTACTACAGCTGTGAAAAAAAACGTAAATTATGCATACTCTATTTTTCTATAGGGTTCGGGAAAATTCCTGAGGGATTTTATATCACACAATAACCATGTCTGACGTCTTCAAGAAATGACCAGAAGCTCCTGTTCTAGAATACGACACCTTTGAGTAACAAATCCTTCCAATGTTTCATACAACTACATAGAGGGCT
>NC_090737.1:15330403-15337903 GCF_036898095.1 Palaemon carinicauda
TATATATATATATATATATATATATATATATATATATATATATATATATATATATATACACACACACACACGCACATACACACACACACACACACACACACACACACACACATATATATATATATATATATATATATATATATATATATATATATATATATATATATATAATGTTTCACTCCCAAATTCTCCCTTTAACAATATCACCGAGGATAAACTGCTCCCTGTGCAAGCAATTAATTTCAGATTATAAATTTTTTTTTATAGATTAACATTCATCATATATATTTTCTTCCATCTCATGAATCAATTTCACAGTCCTTTTCATATTTTCTAATATTTGTCTCCCGCAAAATACTGTTTTTCTTTTGCCATTTCTGTACATCTATTATGTAACTCGCCTATTCTTCCATAAAACCATGATCTGCTTTATTTTTCTTAAAAAGAATTAATAATCAAACATATATTATTCCAACATCAATTTCTCCCTTAATTACTTTCACCCTTGAAACCTTACACTTACTCGCATTATCTTCTAACTTCCCATTCTTAAGCATATAAACCAACAATGAATCATTTCTGATAATTAGAACACAACCTTACATAATCATCCTACCTCTGATTTACATATATCCTCTCTCTTTCTGCCCACTCACATCATTCCATCCAAAAATATATCATAGTGTAAGCGACCTGTCAATAGCAACGGCTAAATATTTAGATAGATATGCACACACACACGCACACAGCTTAATCCCTGCCCAGCCCCTCTTCACCCTACCCGAAAGACGGGGAGAGACCGAATAGTCATAAGTTTGGCAATGACACCGTGATAGGAATAATATATATATATATATATATATATATATATATATATATATATATATATATAAACACACAGACACTCTTGCTCTTCATTATATAGGGGAGGCGGTCATAAAGACTCAACACACTTGTCTTGGACTTCTCTCGTATTAAAACTCTCACTTATTTCCATCAATAAAACTATCTATATCTCTTGAAACTGCATCTTACATCATGCAGCCTTAAGATCCTTAATATGGCCACTATTTGTTATATTAGTAGTTCTGGGTTTTCCTTTGTTGTTATCAATCGCTGACGTGCACTGTAGTGTGGACAGTATTTTCCGAAAGAGCCACCATATTCATCTATGTCAAGTACAGTTGGACACAGGAGTTCATGCACACCTCGCTCTGAAGAAGTGCACCCAGCCACACATTTACTGCGAGGCGAATTCATGGGTTTAGCCTTGCCATCCACCTCTGCTATCTCTTCCTACACAGTGTAAGGGTGTGAAAGGGTGCACTTTTTTTCGGAGAGTTTTGCCAGGGACTAAAGTGTCCAACTGTACATTGATGAATCCTTCTTTAACACCAGAACCCAAGAGGAACTACACGATCTCTCATTTGAACAGTAATGGAAATTGGTCATTAGTTTCGCCACTGACCTGAGAATGGGAAAAGGGTTGTTCCGCCTAAATGTATCGTAAAGGATATATGATACCTCGCCTTGCAATTCTGTATACAACTAGAATGGGGGAATGTTCTCCAGAGTTAAAGGTAAATGTAAACACCCACAATTCCTGTGTTAATTGAACGACCAACCGCTGAAGCATTTGGAGGCTAGGGATAGTAAAATTATACCATATAAGTCAAATCCTACTCAACGAAGGACATTGGAGCCTGTTTGACAGAGGTTTGCCTCCCGATGAAAATCGAAGAGATCAACAGTATATATTTAGGAAATATTAAAAGAAAAACAATACCAATGTCAATGATACCATCACCATTTGCCACCCCAATACGTCCAATCAGGTTAAAATAACAAGTAATTTGTGGAGTTTATGCCCCGTAATTCCTATGAAGCGGGAACATGAAAATGAAAATAAAGCCCAACTTGCGCCTTTCTTGGATATACAGCAATAAATATATCAGACATATAGTATTATTTTGCTGTAACAACTTTCAACACCATCATAACCATGGAGCCATATTCCGAATAATATAACGAGGTTTACTAAATATAAATTACAACTCTTCCAAGAAATGGACATTATCCTTGGAAAAAATATTCCATATTTTGCAAAATATCAAGCCATATCTATGGCATTACAGAACCATTTTCTGAGTATCGGGGCAATGTTAAGTATTATACCATTTACCATACATCAACGAACCCTCAAAAAAAAAAAAAAAAAAAAAAAAAAAAAAAAAAAACGGTCAGATAGTTATTCTCAAAGCCATTCTCAAGGCATTATGTCATGTTTATTTTTGTTGTTAATTTAAAAAAATTCTATCTTAAGAGGAAAAATGAATTTGTATTAAATTCACCATATTCTTCCGGCCTTCAAGGTTATGGATTTTCTTTTTGATCAAAAAAGTCGTTTCTTATTCCTTCAGAACGAAAAGAGAAAAGCTCTTGGTAAAATCTACGTCATTTATTCCAGAAAATAGCCCTGATACTCTTCAAAGCTTTACATTTTTTTTTTCTTCTAGTGAATAATGGTCTCTATATGCATACTCTCCAAGGGCAAAGAGACAAGTTCTGATCCCCTAAAATATTTAGAAATGAGGTCATTTATAAACATGGGTACGTAGGAGAATTTATGGGGTTATAAAGGAGTCACAAATATTCTAGAAAATGTCTTACCCACCAAGGGAAACGAAAAAGAAAAAACCAGGCTCTTCAAAGTAGAATAATTAATTATTCTAAGACACATGCATCAGTTATCACGAGGATATTGTTAATAGCACTGCTAACAACAATCATAAAAATGAAATAAAAATAATAGAATAAATTCCTCATGAAACTCTGGTTTACTACACTAAAAATGCCCTGTAAAGAAATTCTTCTCCTGCTGTTCTCAAATTAATATGCTACAATTATTATTATTATATATATATATATATATATATATATATATATATATATATATATATATATATATATATATATATATATATGCATGGTTGGTAAATGATATCTTTTCAAGTTTGTAATATCTGCATATTTGACCTAATGTATAATACTGGTTGTTTCATTAATCTCGGCAATGTTAACTGAATATCAGTCGACAGTAGAATAAAATATTTAAATCAAGAATATTATCCTGCATCATAGATATAACCCTGCAGGTTGAAATGGAACCAAGGGAGATATTGTAACAATATCATAAAAGTTTAACGTTCCTTTGTTTTCCGATGAAGGTGCGTATCGTGATACATTGCTTACTTTTATAATATCATACATTAAAATCGTGTCGGTGTATTCATTCATTTGTGTCTGTCTATGTATGGACAGGATTACCTCAAAACTACTCGACATATTTTGACGAAATTTTCACCACAGATACATCTTAGGTTACGGACAACCACCATTAAATTTTGGAGATGATCCGGATTCTAGATACAGATTTGCCTTTTATGCGCCAGTTTAAAGATAACGTCAAAAATATTGAAGGATTTTGACGAAATTTCCACCAGATAGATCTTAGACCATGGATGACTTTACTAAGGTTTGGAGATGATCCGGTTCCGCTTCCGGATTCTAGATCTGGATTTGCATTTTTAACAATTTATAGATTACATTACAATAAATTGACGGATTTTGACGAAATTGTCACCACAGATAGATCATAGGCCAGGACGACTCCAGTAAATTTTGGAAAGGAACCAGATCCGGATTCTGAATCAGGTTCATGAGCCTACATCAGATGCAAATCGAATGTCTTTGTTTCTGTGTCAACGTCACCGTTTTTCGGAGATCAGAAATCACAGATTGCTCTTGGCGATACATATATTGTCTTTTCTATCGCTTTCCAATTTGAAATAAATGTCTATAATCATCAACACACCACATGCATAAGCAGTAATATATAACAGAAGGATGCAAAATAACGATACATTTAGTAAAGTAGTATATAACTTACAGTAGTAAGTTTGTGAGCATAAATTTTGAGATGCTGCTACTTGTTTCATGCAGTACAATATGAATGATAATAAAGTGAATGGATTGTAATTTTCAACATGTTAAATGTTATTTAATCCAGTCAAATTGTGAAAACATATTTCAATTTAAATTCCTGAATAACGAATGAACATACAATCAAACAAGTTGTTTATTCAAACAGAATACCGCTGAAATAAAGTCAGAATTCGAGTTTAAGTATTGTGTTTCAGCTACATACAGAGCCAGTTTAATTTCCATTTCAACAAAGCACAAAGCCTCTAAAAAGCAAAGACGATTGACAGTGTTGGTGGTTTTAACTCATGGACAGCAGGTAAATATATTTCTGCAAAGCGTTTATATCTAAAGAGGATTTAACGCTCTGTGCATGAAAAGAAGTCAAATGTCAAAATGCTTCATTATATTTGCATGTGCATTTACGAGGTGTTTCTTCACTAACAGATACAGATCTCAACTCGAGGACGAATTAATTTTTTTTTCTAAAAGGATAATTGATTTTATGGGGAAAGAAATGACTTATGATGAATCAAAAATGAAGTCTGCTTGTTGCTTATAATTAATCAGATAACATGCTAATAATACACAGTCTCACTTTAATTATGCTGTAATACTTTGTGTTGTATTTAGTTGCTGTGCTGTTGTTGTTGTTGTTGCAGAGATTACATGGCTCTTCCAGGCAGACAAGGGCTCTTGCACTAATAGAGCCTGTTACGTATTTAGTAAAGTTATGAAAAGGTGAATTCATCATGATTAAATCAGATTTGGATTTATAGAAATTGTTGCATATGGCCCTGTGATGGGACCGGGGAGGTCATTCGGGACTGATATAAAACTAGAGGGAAAGCCTCCGCAGGAAACTGAAATGAAATAAGTAGATGGCTAAAAAGAGGGTGAAACTAAGGTAAAAAGGTAAATGTAGACCAATTGAAATACCATTGGCTACCCACTAAGAGGTATCATCAGTAAAGTAGACGTTTGTACCACCTCCCGAGAGAGAGAGAGAGAGAGAGAGAGAGAGAGAGAGAGAGAGAGAGAGAGAGAGAGAGAGAAGCCTGGCAGTCACTTACCATCTGAATTAAGCCTGAATGTTCTTCATCGACGTGAGTTTTACCACGAATGAATGGGAAGAACGGCTTCTACCGTGGTCGAATCTCATTCATAGGCAGAATATCTCTCTCTCTCTCTCTCTCTCTCTCTCTCTCTCTCTCTCTCTCTCTCTCTCTCTCTCTCTCTCTCTCTCTTTACGCAAAGCAAGCCAAGGCTGGGGCAGCTTTAAGGGAAGCGCTCATTATTCATGAGATCCCGAGTGAAGTGAATTCTGCGATTAAAGGATTCCAAACCTGAGCTCTTGGCTGGAATCGAGGCTTTCTAATGCGATCGCTGTATCCGGAATTACAAAAGAAAAGAGGAAGAAAAGTTTACGAGATAGTGAAAAAAAAAAAAAAAATAAAACGCTAATTAGCTAAAGTAATTTTGCCTGTTTAATATTGTTATGAATCTAGAATCACGAATAAACAAAAGATAAAACTTAGAAATAATAAATTAATTACAAGGGTGACCTCCTATGAAAACTTGAGAGCTTGGCCTGTGGAAACATGGGCACGTTACTTAATTTGTCCAAAAACTGAATAGTAGGAAATTTTTAACAGACCGTGGAAGTCGAATGTAAGCTGCAAGGGGTTACGGCGTGGACGGGCATTCCAGTATATTTGAGGGGGTAAGGGGCTGAGTAAGTAGTTTGTAATCAAAATCATAAGTAATGATCATCTCCAATATCCATGATAACTGTAATTTAGAATTTTGAAAATAATCAGCACTCGAGTCTTTCCTTTTTTTTCATTTACTATCTACCCCAGAACAATTTCCCCTTTCCATCAATTTCACATTATTTTCACCTTTCTTAATCAGGCACATCAAAATTCACCAGAACTGAAAATTAATGAACCAAGTTTGATGAAGTAATCAAAGTCGACCGGAAAAAAGGGACCAGAAAATCTGCCTAGGGTTGAGTTCACAATCCGATGAGTTCAAATTCAAATATCAAAATCTAATGGGGAGATGATTAATGAATGTTGGGCTACTGTTTCTGATAGCTGTAGAGAGTAGACGAAGAAAAGGCCTTGGCTAATGGAAGTCTTCATTTTGGAAAGAAAAAATTGTATCTGGAGAGACCGGCATAAATAATGGTTACGATAACTTTGTTATTGGAAGTGAATGGTATTATTAGAGATGATCACAATAAGGGCTATATAAATAAAGGTTGCAATGGTGGAAATAATAAAAAAAAAACTACATCAGTAGTGATAAAAATAATAACTATCATTAATAGTGACATATCTATGTATTCATCATAACATCTGTATGACTTTTTATCTTTTATTTTTGTTTCACAAACATAGCTAAGTGAAATATAATCAATTAACTGGCAGTAGAAAATAAAGGAACCGGGTTCATTAAATATTAATTAGCTAAAGATTTTATACGCAGAACTATAAAATTATTCATGTTCCCTCACATCAATACCTACTTATGAGTATATGCAGATGAACATTTCAACCAAACAAATACTTATTTTACTCTTATTTATCGTTCTTTTCTCTTTAAGCTAAGAGATTCACGACAAAATTCAGTGCTCACTTTAAAAATCTCTGTGGAAACTAATATGAACCTGCAAATATTTTCTAGATTGTATCCAATTCTTTCTTGCTCATAATTGGACATTATTTCCCTTTCACACATTTTTTAAAATTTTCTTTTATGTTAAAGAGAGAGAGAGAGAGAGAGAGAGAGAGAGAGAGAGAGAGAGAGAGAGAGAGAGAGAGAGAGAGAGAGAGAGAGATGAATAAACAAAAACGCCTCTTTGGTTTCAGAACTAGAAACCAACCAATGTCACGGTGAAATTCAGATTTGATCAGTGTCAAGAGAAGGTCGATTCTCGACCTTAGAGTAGGGGGGGGGGGACATTCTATCTGAAGAAAAAACTTATTTGTGGTACGTGAATGAATAACCAATAAATTTCGATGATTTAAGAAAATACATGGGAATTGTAAATTATAGCAAGCTCTGAGCGGTTAGAACCTCCGTATGACTGAAAAGTTGACAGAAATAGATGAAACCGAACTGTTGACATTGGTTTAGGGAATCACTGGAGTAGAAAAATCTTCGAGGAAACGTGGGCGAAAGAGATTGAGGTTCCCCTTCGTTCTCCTTTCTCTCTAAAAAGGGCAAAAAATCGAATTGATTTATCGTAAAATGAAATTGCTTTTCATCCCTTCCGATTTTTTTCTTATTCCCCGCATTCATTGTTACCAAAATTTATGACAGACACTTGAAAGAATATGATTATCAGGGCTGTCCTTATTACCGTGGGGGTTTTTGACTTGATAAATGATCGCATTAAAGAGGTCTAGATTTTCCTTTAAATTACTCTATAATGTCAGGCTGATAAATGAGAGCAGTATTTTACCTACAGATTCAGATTTAGTGTTATCATTCCCGCTTTGGCCATTCGAT
>NC_090737.1:15352903-15362903 GCF_036898095.1 Palaemon carinicauda
CATTTTATTTCTTTCATCGGCCTCTTTCTATTTTTCTTCAATGGCCACATATATAAATTGAGACATGTTATAGCCTATACCATGTCTCTTTCTATTATTCTTCAATGGTCACATTAATAAATTGAGACATGTTATAGCCTATGGTGTGGAGATACAATCTAGAAGATGGGCTTTGCAGCAATAGGCGTATGAGAAGATGATGATATGGTAAAAATTATGAATTGACAGTGAGGATTTAAACCAAAGACAAAGAAAACTATTGAGTCTAATAAGTGAAATTATAGATGTTGAACTGCCGTTTTTCGTATTGAGAGGAAATCACCCAAATATCTGTCTTCGGATGTATGCACCACTTCCTCTCCACAGTAACTCATCTACCATATGTAAAGGACCTAAAATAACAAAAAAATATTATACACCTCTTGAAAAGAATAAATTTAACGTAAGAAATTAATCGACAAATTCAACGAGAAGGGAAAGAAATTCGGCAAGCTAGCTTTTTGCAAACGTAAATTTCGTAAATGAACACTCGTTACTAAATGAGAAAAAATAGATTTGAATTACGTTCGTAGTTAATCTTAGTCAAAATGAAACTCTGCTGGTTTAAAAATCAAAGGCATAAGTGTAATGGTAATTATAATGATAAAATCCTTTACTTTAATTTTTTTCGACGTGTTGGCGACCATAATTTAAACTATAATAAGCGCAAATTATATCTAAGAAACAGATCAATCCTATTGAGCCTGCATAAGGTCTCTCAACTGACTTACGTTTCTTTAGATCCTGGTCTTTCGTCGTTAGATGATAAGTCCAGTTACTCGTGTTGCCTCTCTCCGAACATGAAATCCTATCGCTCGGCCAAAATAGCTCAGTATTCTTAGATGTCAACGATTTCTTACGAATGAGATTGATATCCCCTTATTCTTAATTATTGCCCTTACCAATTGCTGGTAGCCCTTAGAGGATGTGTGGAGATTCCTTGTAATATCTGAACAATTCATACAAACATGAACGGGGATTTAGCTTTAAGATATAAGGGGCATTTCCTGATATGTCTATATGATCTACAAAGACCAAAATAATAAATATATATATATATATATATATATATATATATATATATATATATATATATATATGTGTGTGTGTGTGTGTGTGTGTGTGTGTGTGTGTGTGTGTGTGTAAATATACATATTTAAATCATAATACATGTGTATATAATAAGATAATAAGTTTCATACATAAAATATCATACTATCCTAAGTACAGGCGTACGAACAAATCCTTTCTCACTCGCACGCGCAACCTCACAAGGATCCACTAAAAAAATCTACCAATTACGTATAACCCAGAGAATTCGCCTTCCCTTTGAAATCTCTAATCAAGTCCCCTTATTTTTTCCTCTCCTACCTCGCTGTCTTTTCCAAGGTCGCTTGGCTGTGATATCTTGATTGAATCCTTTATTGTTGTGAGACTTTGATGACAATTCGTCGATTTCGTGAAGGGAAAATTTTCATAATTGAAGTTATTTTTTCGGCCTGTGTGTTTTTTTTAATACTGGATAGTAGTCTATATATGCTTATATATTATATATAATATATATATGTATATAAATATATATATATATATATATATATATAAATATATATATATATATATATATATATATATCTATATATATATTTATATATATATATATATTTATATATATATATATATAAATATATATATTTGTATATATATTTATATATATATATATATATATGTCATATATATCATTTATATAAATATATTTACACAAATATACATCAATACTGTTAACGTGTATGTGTATATTTATATATGTATTATATGTATATACACATACTACATACATATTTTCCATGAATATCTGCATACAATTCCATACACATCCACACCCACACCCACACCTACACCCACTACCCACACCCATATATATATATATATATATATATATATATATATATATATATATATATATATATATATATATATATATATATACAAATATATATACATAACTTTCTTTAATAGCAGTCTTGTCTCTATCTTCATCTCGTTATGACTTTCTCTAACACTTTCTCTGTACAATGCCCGCATTTTATTTCACCGTATCATTGAAAAATGTAAAAACCATGATCCCTTAATAATCTTATTGCTGGCATATGAAATCCTGCTATTTGAATAAAGTCTACCTTGAGTCAAGGTATCCATATTCGTTTCGATGTATACTGATATAACTGTATTTCGTTTCTTTCAGATTAAAATGTATTTCATTTTCGGTCTTACATTTGATCATTTTATATCATAAACTGAAATAACACAAGTGTAGTTTTTACTTCATGTTAAAAGCTTGTAAAGGGAATTCAAAAGCATGGTAAATCACTTGTTTCGATTACTTTCATTCTTATTACTGTTGTTATCATTATTATTTCTATATCACTATAATTTGTATAAACTGCATTCTTTTCGAAGAGGTCGATTACCTACCCGAAATGTAAACATGTTCGGAAAAAAAGAGAAAAATAGGATAAAAAAAAAGTGAATTCAAATTGAAAATCATATAATAGCATGAGCAAATAAACAATGCATAATGAATAAAAATAAAAGCGAATCATTCAAGAGGTCGGGATTTCTATTCCTAATCTCATGACGTTACGTGTATCATTCAAGATGCCTTATTTAGATTTTGTGGATTTGCATATTAACGCCAAGGACCATTTTCGTTTTCGTCGGAAAACGTTGGGTAATAGAAGATCTGTAATAACATAAAACAAATGTCATTTTATAAATTTTATTATCATCTAAGTCAATTGATGCACAACAATATATATATATATATATATATATATATATATATATATATATATATATATATATATATATATATATATATATATATATATATATTGCCTGAGCACCAACCGCCTGTTGAGATACTACCGCTAGAGTGTTATAGGGTCCTTTGACTGGCCAGACAGTACTACATAGGACCCTTCTCTCTGGTTACGGTTCTTTCCCTTTGCCTACACAAGCACCGAATAGTCTGGCCTATTCTTTACAGATTCTCCTCTGTCCTCATACACCTGACAACACTGAGATTGCCAAACAATTCTTCTTCACCCAAGGGGTTAACTACAGTACTGTATTTGTTCAGTGCCTACTTTCCTCTTGGTAAGGGTAGAAGAGACTCTTCAGCTATGGTAAGCAGCTCTTCTAGGAGAAGGACACTCCAAAATCAAACCATTGTTCTCTAGTCTTGGGTAGTGCCATAGTCTCTGTACCATGGTCTTCCACTGTCTTGGGTTAGAGTTCTCTTGCTTGCAGGTACACTCGGGCACACTTCTATGTAGTTTCTCTTCCTCTTGTTTTGCTAAAGTTTTTATAGTTTTTATAGGAAATATTTATTTTAATGTTGTTACTATACTTGAAATATTTTCTTTTTCTTTATTTCCTTTCCTCAAAGGGGTATTTTCCCTGTTGGGGCCCCTGGGGTTATAGCATCCTGCTTTTCCAACTAGAGTTATAGCTAAGCATTTGATAATAATAATAAAATATAAAGCAAACAATAAAATATCGGCATCGTATAGGACAACAGATACGCCTCAAGTGTGTCCTCTGAGGTCTCGACACGATTCAAGTGAAAAGATTCCAGAATTTTTATCAAAGGCAAAAATGCCTTAAGAATAATGCATGGAATTCTTTTAGACATTATGAAAATGAACTAATAATTGAAACAACTGACTTTGAAGATTACTGTTTGATGTCACACAGAGAGGATAATGTATGTGCTTCTGGTTTAATAATGTTGAATAGTTTTCATTGGTGAGCATATTACAGTCCTTCGGAGCTTGTACGAGGGGAGGGGTTAATTTGCAGCCAATGCCTTGTTCGCCGTGGACCTACCTATAGTTGGATGTGGGGCAGGGTGCGATTGTATGTGTATATGTTTGATCCCTAGGACTTATGGGACGCTAAAAATTCCTGCCTTTTGCTTGTCAGAAAAGAGCGACCTACAATCCTCTAGACCTCAAATGAAGGATGCCTGTCTGAGTGACTTAAAAGTTCTGTGCAACAGAACTGCCAACCAAAATTAAGCGTGTTCTAGCAACTAGACACGAATTTCCATGGTAGAAATTAGGTCAATGAAGATTTTTTTTTCTAAATATGAGAGCAATTTTAAAAATTTAAATATATTATGTTCATAATTACAATAACGCACATTGAATTGTCGAAAAAATCCCTTGCATATATGATATCCAGCTGTTGCAAGTGATATATCCCACTGTAGTATTCCAGACATTTGTAATAGAATAAGATTGAAATAAAACACTGGGAAAAATATCGAGAGCGTATCCAATACTCGCTGTGTAAGCAGGGTAATTCGAACCTGCTCGCTTATCAAAGAAGTTCCTGTCCAGCGTTCAAACTTTTTCAACCAGAATGGAGAAGTTCCCTTTTACTTCTGTAAACAAGAGGAAATCGCACTTGTCTTCGGCGAATGCTATCTCTGAAAGGCGTACCTCTCTTTTCTTTGGCTTCGCCTTGTTTCAGTCTTTCTTGAACATTCCCCGACTGATTTTAGTTGGTTTACTTTATCCTCAAGGATTCAATGGGTCTTTGTTAAATACTTCGTATTTCTTCTTCGTCCTCGGATCTCTCTCTCTCTCTCTCTCTCTCTCTCTCTCTCTCTCTCTCTCTCTCTCTCTCTCTCTCTCTCTCTCTCTCTCATTCGAATTATAAATGGAATTATTTTTGCTTTTTTTAGAGCAACTATTCAGTTTTGTCAAACTCGTCAATGTATATTATAAAAGACATTTAAATCACAATAGCAATTAGAAATCACACAAAAGATACGAAAATTTATAATTAATATACATATATATAAATATCATATATATACATATATATATATATATATATATATATATATATATATATATATATATATATATATAAATACATGTGGCTTAGTGAGCCACATTAACGACTGACTGAAGCAACAGAGCCCAGAAACAGATGTTCAGATGATACAAAAATCTTCCATATATAATACAGGGCAAGTGTCTGGCATTATATACTGTATGTATGTATGTATGTATGTATGTGTATATATATATATATATATATATATATATATATATATATATATATATATATATACACACACAAACATATACACACACACACATATATATATATATATATATATATATATATATATATATATATATATATATATATATTTATTCCTGTCACGTTGGACGGCAACCACTCGGAAAAAACCAACCTCACACAAATTGCTCAAATAGCAGATTGTAGTTAGGAAAGGGGGTTGGGGTGAATCTCTGCGTGCGCCTGTGCATTTCTAAATATTTAGTAGTGGAATATTAACTTTGAATGTACGAATATATATATAAATACACACACACATACATATATATATATATATATATATATATATATATATATATGTATATATATATATATATATATATATATATATATATATATGTATATATATATATATATATATATATATATATATATATATATATATATATATATATATGTGTGTGTGTGTGTGTGTGTGTCTGCGTGTGTGAGCGCGTGTGTGAAAGGGCGCTTCCATGTGTCTTGTGTGTGTATTCGGCAGAAGCTGCTTATAAACAGTAAATGGGGCAAACAACTCATCTAAAGCCTCACGCTGGTGACCATCTATGTAAGAGGAAATGGGACTCGATTCTCATACAAAAAATAAACGGGAAATCTCGTTAGATTTCTTCCTCTCCTTTAGTTGATGATATATATATATTAATTTTCATAGGAAGGAAGCCAGGGTAGATTGATTGCTTCGCTGGAATATGTGCTGATTGAAAATGGCTTTAACAGAAAGACATTCCTTTTTTAGTCTGTCTTATTTCTTGTTTTTCTTGTATTTCTTTTTTTCCATTTTGTTTTCTGACACTGTAACAATCACTCATATTAATCTATTCATGCACAAGTTTTGTTTTCATTAATAATATATGGGTAATACCTTCTCCATTACTTATTTGTGGCTCATGCCACTCAATATGAATGAAAGGACAGCATATACATATTTTTTCCTCAGCGTACATAATATATATATATATATATATATATATATATATATATATATATATATATATATATATATATATAAAGATTCTGATCCTGTGTAATATATATATATATATATATATATATATATATATATATATATATATATACACACACACACACACACATATATATATATATATATATATATATATATATATATATATATATATATATATATATAGATTCTGATCCTGTGTAATATATATATATACACACACACACACACACACACACATATATATATATATATATATATATATATATATATATATATATATATATATATATATAAAGATTCTGATCCTGTATAATAAAACAAAACGAATGATCAACAGAGTAATCAAAAAGGAAATGACATAGAAAATATTGCAACTAACAGAAATATAACGGGAAGGTGAGGAAGAACTTATGATATAAATTTGAGTGTGTTAGTTTGGAAACATATCTGTTGAAATTTCTAAAAAAAAATGCGGGTCCATAATACAGTACGTAGAATATATTATGCATTACGCACCACCCTGCAAAATGCATCTAAAAGTGCCCTTGAAACCTTACAATAATATTTTGAAATATGATGTCAGCAGTGGCTATGTGATATTTGTTGTTGACGTCGTGGGGAAAAAAAATGGTAGCAATGAGAATTTATGTCATGTTAAGAACACATCTGTAAATTTCAAATGTCTCAAGATTGTTAAACTGATACTTACGTCTTCTTATCTATACATTCACCGGCTAATCATAGCATGCATGTGAGCTCCGGTCCATGTTAATGTAAACAGAATTGAGTTGAGATAAAGATAGACAAAGAGAATTTAGTATAGATATAATGATGTAATAACACGCATTCAACTACGTACCGGTATATATTGAGTTCGTCAGAGAGAGAGAGAGAGAGAGAGAGAGAGAGAGAGAGAGAGAGAGAGAGAGAGAGAGAGAGAGAGAGAGAGAGAGAGAGTTATCTTTTCTTAGGTTTTAAGTTACTTTTTTTGATCATCGATATTATACGTAATTTACATTGCATAAACTTATGATCTATACCAAGTCAAGAAATGAAATCGAAGCCTTAATAAGTTATGCTCATAAAAATACAATTGTATCGTAAATTAAAAGATCTCCTTAATACATTCTATATCCAGGGGGGTGAATGTTAAAATATGTTAGATTCTTACCCATATTGATATTGTTGGTAATGAAAAAAGCGAATGCTGCAACGTTAGCAATAGATCTACCACAGCATACTATTAAGCTATCCATTAAGGATTATATAAATATCTCAAAGCATTTTAATTTAAGAAAATGGCAAACGATAAGGAATCATTAATTGGAAAATATTAAATCAAAATAAATAAAACCAATCATTTCTCCATGGAAATGATCATGCCAATTTTAACAGTATTGCGTAATGGTCATACAAAACAGACAGGGCTTTTTAATGTGCACACCATATAAAATCTCCTCAAATGCAGTGAATGTGACACAATTTTAACTACTCAACATATATTTTATGAATGTACTGTTTTTAAAACATATCTATATTTTCGTCAAAAAAAAAAAAAAATCTTTTATCTAATTCTGAGTAGTTTCTCTTTTTAACATTTTAATGTTGAGAAGCACATATTTTATGGATAAAATTTAAATATCGAACTTAATATTTATCAATAAAATTTAACATATATCTTATTTCCAGAATTTATCCGAAGAGTCAAGTCTGACTCATTGGGCTGGTAAATCTCAATCCCTTTAATAATAATAATAAAAACAAAAAGAAAAGAAACGAAAAAAAAGAAAAAAAAAAGTGGGCATTGCCTAGCAACTGGGAACTCTGTACGATTGGAAAAGGAGGAATTATCGCCCAGACATCAATTTCACTAAAAGCTTCAGATATGAAGAACAAAAAATGCACGCAGCATGGGATACAGCTTTTTCCCCCTTAACAATGACGTTGTGTTCTGAGTTTCACTAAGGGATATATGGTGTTCATGTCTATTTTTATTTATTTGTTTGTTTATGACTTATATTATTCATTAGCCTGTTGAATTAAATTTGTGTTAAAAATGCGAAAATAATTGAACACGATGAATCGTGCATATGTAGCAATTTGCCTGTCTGTCCTTCATGAATTGATTAATGATAATTTTCAACGGACGTTAGCGATCTGGTGTGAGCGGCAACGGGACATAACGGACACTGCCGTTACATCGAGAATAATTTTAATTTCAACATAAATTTTCATCTAATTTTTGCTAGATTGTGTCTGCTAGAATGCCTTGGACTTCTTGAAATTAGTTTTGTTTTAGAAATAAAGCAGTAGCAACAATAAATATCAATAAAAATGAGACAAGTAATTTACATTAATTTTAATGAAAAGTTCTTGAAGTAATTTACATATGAAACGGCGTACACACCTCGTATGTATTCAAAGAGAGAGAGAGAGAGAGAGAGAGAGAGAGAGAGAGAGAGAGAGAGAGAGAGAGAGAGAAGCTCCTTCAGTCGTGTTTTTAAGTGAAGGTGCGAATCAAAAATTGTCAGTTTAAGGGAAATTTGCCCGATGAATTAGTTGTAACAATAAATATTATGATCTAGAGAGTAGGTTTACGTGCCAGCAATCAATAATTGAAACTTAACCAGAGTCTTGTAACCGAGACCTGAAACGGCACTCCATAAACCATTGTAATCAACGCAAAATTCTAATCTTTTCTCGAAGTGGCTAGGTTTAGGTTACTGAATCTCTTGTCATTTTTATTGAACAAAGAAAGGACCATATAGGAAAAATGGAAAAGAAAATTCTGCCCCTGAAATCTGAATGAGATAGGGTGCAAAACAATTATCTTTCGTTACAGTGTTCCCTACGATCATCAAAAGGAAACGAACCAATTAGTTTTATAGTCAAATTGAAAGATAAATGGTTGAATTACATAAAAACCCTATTTCGCATTAATTAAAACAGTTGGCTACCGTATTTTATTTCTCTCGAATGAAAACTGATTAGTTCACTTTTATTTGTCTTCAATATAAACTACCTGATTCGAGTATAATTTCTCGGTGAATAAGGGTTTGTAATAAAACTTATTATATTTCTTTATTTATCTAAGGAAGCTCAAGAATAGTAATTGTTCTGAATAATGTTCAAACTTTTCCATTTTGTCAGCAAAATAACAAGAAAACCAAATTTGCTCATCTTCATTGCGTAAAAGTTACTAAAAAATCCCAAAATATAACTATTTGCAGATTGTTTAGTACACGATACATCTACAGTTAGGATCATTTTGTCACTAATTTGCATTTAATAACGAAAAGAGTTAACCATGTCATTATTTATTAAGTTCACCTCAAATCCTTATTTGAGCTGCTACTCAAAGCCCCAAATCGTCAACAAAAAGAAAGTATAGGAAGTATGTTCTCTCTCTCTCTCTCTCTCTCTCTCTCTCTCTCTCTCTCTCTCTCTCCATACAATCAAAGGATTGGAACAGTTTGAAATATATGATATGGTTGGTGTACTGTTTAAGATGAGGCAAAATATGCATAATGATGTTTTTAGGGGATTGGTCATATGAAAAGGACAATTAATGTTCAGTGGCCTCTTCCGTATGCGAAGTGTTTAACGTTGTGAAGTGGATCTCAATCTTAATTAAACAGTGAAAAAAATAATATCCCGAATTAAATATATACATATATATAAATATATATATACATATATTCATATGCACACACACACACTAGTGTACGCATCAACAATGACTGTTAAATATTTAGAGATATGCACATACATGCACACACAAAGAGTCAGACCTTCCAAGCCCATACCCCTTTCCTAACTATCACACGGCAGTTTCAA
>NC_090737.1:15367903-15445403 GCF_036898095.1 Palaemon carinicauda
TCTCTCTCTCTCTTCTCTCTCTCTCTCTCTCTCTCTCTCTCTCTCTCTCTCTCTCTCTCTCGTTCGTCTATTACCAGTCCCTCTTTCATCGTAAACTGTTATTTTCTCTTTCTAGTTCATAGAAAATTAGCTCTCTCTCTCTCTCTCTCTCTCTCTCTCTCTCTCTCTCTCTCTCTCTCTCTCTCTCTCTCTCTCTCTCTCTCTCTCTTTTCAATGCCACATGGATTTTATTTTCACCTGCTTTCCTTCAGGGACGTTTTAAGGCGATGTTATCACATTTTGTGGCGAGCTGTATGAGGTTGCGCCCTCTGCTTCGCCATCTTAAACGGGCTCTTTGATGGGGGAGGTTACTTTTACATCCGTGGTGTGTGTGTGTGTTTTCATGTTAGTTTGGCCAGGATGTCCTTTTTCTAGCAGTAACTGTCAGAGCAAATGGTGAGGGGATGGTGGTAATTTCTAGTGTTTTCACAAGAATAAATTTCTTATCATTATTATCAATGAGGTTCTTAATCTTATATTTCTTATAGTATCTCAGGAGACAATTCTCCTGTTATGAGGGATTCATGAGGCTGAAGAGGGGTTGATATAAGCTATGTATACAAAAGTCTCTGTGCAATCAAAAAATCAAATGATGTTGGTAATTTCAAGTGTTTTCACAAGAATAAATTTCTTATTATTATCAATGATTTTCTTGATCTTATATTTTTCTTATAGTATTTCAGGGGATATAATTTTCATGTTATGAGGGATTTATGAGGCTGAAGAGGGGTTGATATAATCTATGAATACACAAGTCTCTGTACAATAAAAAAAAAATCAATTGGGGCTGCCCCAATATTTATACCTAATACTGTGCCTCACTTTCAAAACATGTTATGCTCTCTTCCATCCTCTGCTTCTATTGCAGTCTATTGGGGGGGGGGGGGGAATGGAGAGTTACTGATAAGTTTATATGTTGTAAAGATTGTTATTCTTAATTTTGTTCAATAAAAGCTTTATTAATTGGAAATAAACGAGGTCATTTAGATGAACACAGGGAAATAAATCTATCATTCGCTTACCCTATCCAAAAAAAAAAAAATTATTAAAATTTTCTCTTAGGCAAAATATTCACCTGTGTATATAGTTCAGAATTTAAGGCAAATCGGTGGACTGAATCGTCAACATGTTTATATTGTATGGGTTGAATTAAAACATTTACATATCAACTTACAATAATGAGCATTACAATTGGCTCATGGACACTCAAATAGTTCCAGTCAAAATATAAGTTTTTAGACCACCAATGAATTGATGAGGAGAATCTGAATTCACTGATTGAATGAAAATAATCTTATCTCAAAAACAAAAGTAGAAAATGTAAATGCTCAATATACAGCCATTTCATAATAATACGGAGCGTCTTGTCCGTTTGCAAACAACGTCTCTAATTCCGAAAACACAGAATGTTCATTGGACTACTTTATATATATATATATATATATATATATATATATATATATATATATATATATATATATATATATATATATATATGTATGTATATATATAAATGCAAACAATTTAGTGATTTGGAATTTTGGAAAAAAAAAAAATATTCAGATTAAAATGTTTAAATCATGAAATGGTGTCTAGTTATAAATTGACCAGTAAAGTTGGTGGCGAAGTCGATTATTAGCAATCGAACATTACCAATAGCATCGTATTCAGATTTTTTTTTTTAACCTGCAAAACTTTGTGAGTTGAAGGTCATCCGAAAGAGAGAGAAAAAAAAAGTTTATATCAAAGGAGTTATTTATATGATGCAAAAATTAGGATACTTTTCCCGTGGAAATGCTAAATCAAAAGTAAAATATGCTTCCCTATGCCAAGCAACTAAACATTTCCCAATCACTCCCATTGATAAAAAAGGAAAAAGAAATAGAAAAGTTGTCAATCTCATTACAGCGAGTGAAAAAATAAAACAGAAAATGGTGAGAAATGGAGAGAGAAAAAGAAAAGCTTCATTTAGCGTCGACCAAAAACTTCTCTGCATGATTGCGATATTTATGACGTTCCTTGACATTATTGCAAATTCCGGAATGCCAATGATGTAAAGGTCTAAATACCTTTACGTGACATTTTCAGTCAATCATTTCTTCAGATCTGTTACTGTTTGAAGCATTACAGGGTAAGTAATTACTATGACTAATAAAATCAAGTTTAATCCTTGATATGACCTGACGCATTTACATTATTTACATTAAAAAAACATTACTTCTTGTAATCCTTAAACTGCAGCAATACCTTCTAACTTGTTTCCAATGGTTTATCATTTATCAATTCCATCTTTATCCAATAAAGTTATTAATTATTCTGTGAAATTTATATATAAATAAATATAAAACATATATTGTTAGCATTACAGAGAATTGATACTTGTTCTGCACTTATTTTTACAGGTGTGTGGAATATATCTTATTGCAATATCCTCTGACTTGTTTCCAATTGTTTACCAATTATTAATTCCATCTTTATCCAATAAAGTTACCAATTATTCTGAGAAATTTATATATAAATAGATATGAAACATTTTGCTGGCATTAGAGAGAATTGATAGTTATTCTGCATTGTTTTTGCAGGTGTGTGGAATATATCTTATTCAATATCTTCTAACCTGTTTCCAATTGTTTATCAATTATTAATTAGATCTTTATCCAGTAAAGTTACTAATTATTCTGGATATGAAACATAAAATTGTTGGCATTACAGAAAATTGATAGTTATTCGGCATCAATTTTTGCAGGTGTGTGTTATATATCTTATTGGCTTCCAAGAGAAAATCACGTTAATAGTTCTATTCATCTACATGTCTGTTTCGCAGAATCACGCTGTTTATGTGTGACTTCTATTATCCAGAAATTTTCCCAAAAGTTATTATGTTTTGGGAGAGGTAGAAATGTAAGCGTTGGGATACGGAAGTTTTGAGAGCATTGCTTAGATTTGGCAGAGGTGTAAAAAGTCTGCAAAGGCTCTTCATAAATAAGGGGTTATTCATTATCTATCTCGTGTGAATATAATATATATATATATATATTATATATATATATATATATATATATATATATATATATATATATATATATATAATTTATATACAGATACATATATATACACACACATATATATTACATATAATGTAATTACAGTATATATACATACATATGTATATATATATATATATATATATATATATATATATATATATATATATATATATATATATATATATGTATATATATATATATATTGTATATAAATTATATATAGAGATATACATATACATATATATATTATTTATATATATAATTCATATACAGTGTGTATATATATATATATATATATATATATATATATATATATATATATATACACACATTTATATATACACAGACCATCTTGAGACGATCCGTGGTGAAAGTCAAAGATTAAACGATCCAGTCCTATGTTTGTAATATCTAAATAACCAAACAAACATGCAATTTCACTTGAATGATAATCTCATCGGCTTTTGCATAAAATCCTTTGGAATATGGTTTCCAGCAATCCGGTAATAATCCACAAAATTCACTGCAAAAAGTTAGTTAGAAAGAAGTCCCCGCTCTTTTATCCCATTCCTCTTTTGAAGCAAAATTACCTCATCATTGGCAATCAAAGTTTGAACAATATATTGCCATGGCCACAGTAATTGCTTTCTCTGCGATTTGGTTGTATTGAATGGATTAATTAACGCCCCGTAATGGAATTATCTGAGGTAATGCTAACGGCATAGTAATTGCTTCAACATTTTACCGTTACGGCCATTATTACTTGTGTTAATGTTACCGTCAGTACAATTACAATTTAATCCGTAGTCATACAAAATCGGATTAAGCAAAGGATAAACTTCCATGAAGAGGAACACTCAACGTGATTTATGATATGCATCACTGCTAAAGATCATAAATACTAACGTGTGTTCATACAAATATTCGTTGGAATTACTCATTAATTACCTTGGTTGCCACAACGTTGTTATGAAAACTAAAAAATATTAACAATAAAAATAATGTTACGAATTAGTAGTAGTAGTAGTAGTAGTAGTAGTAGTAGCCAAACTACAACCCTAGTTGGAAAAGTAGGATCCTACATGACCAAGAGCTCCAACAGGAAAAAATAGCCTAAAGAGGAAAGGAAATATGGAAATAAACAAACTATATGAAAAGTAAAGATTATAAAATATCTTACGATCAGTAACTACGTTAAAATAGATCTGTCATTATGTAAAACTATGAAGAGAGAGCTATGTCAGCCTGTTCAACATAAAAATATTAGCTGCAAGCTTGAACTTCTGACATTCTATTGATTCAACTGCCTGATTAGGAAGATCATTCCACAATCTGGTCAAAGCTGGAATAAAAGTTCTAGAATAATGTGAAATGTTGAGCCTGAACATGAAGAAGGCGAGAGTGTTAGAATTGACTGCATATCCTTTACTATGTAACGGATGGTTCTCTCCGGGAAAATCCAAATGTAAAATATGGTCAGAATTACAAAAATACTTATGAAACATACATAAATAATTCCGGTGCCAGAGATTAATATCTAAATCAGGAATAAGAAATTTAATAGACCACTATTTTTTTGTGGAACAAGTTAAGATAAGATTCAGCAGCTGAAGACCAGCTTGGAGAACAACACTCGAAACAAAGTAGAATGAAAGAATTACAACATTATTGCAGAATAGATTGATAACCAAAAATTCTAATAGAATTTCTCAATAACCCAAATATTTTGTGCAACTGAAGCAAATACAGACCGAATGGATTTCTGCCAATCAAATTTATAATAAAACATGGAGTTAAAGAAACATTATCAATGCTCAGGTCTGGATGTTGAGGAGCCACTGTTTTCGAATTTTTTTAGGGTTCAACGTCATGTCCCATAATATGCATCATGTAGTAAACTTTGGTAGATTTATACGAAGAGATTCAACAACCCCGAATCTACATTTAAAAGACGGAATTCATGGAAAGAGAGTAGCATCATCTGCATTTGCAAAAAGTTTATTTCTTAGGCCAAACCACTTACCATGTGTACATAATATGAAAAGTAATACGCCAAGAACACTATATATCACATCGCCTTACTCACCTAAAACTTCAATAATGATGCTAAGAAAAGATCACCTTACTACAAACTCACATTCACGGGATTTCTTTACTGCATTGGAGATTTTATCCAGGCATTATATGCCCCAACGCCTTTGCAAAAGCCAAATTGCAAAATAGGAACAGATGACTACCTTCTGCATACCCATTTGGACATTTTGTCATAGCAGTTCAAGAACTTTAGATACTATAGGAGTTATGGAAATTGGGCAGTAATCACCAGGGCTAGAGCTACCACAAACATTTGATGTAGAAGCATTACCAATTTTTCAGCAATTGCAAAAAGAACCTCTTCTACCTAACTTCCGGAAAATACCTGACAACTTGGGAGATAAGAAATCTGCGGCCTTTATAAAGAGGAAAGGAAAAATAGCACATGGGTCTAGACCTTCATAAGCATCAAGGTCCATCAAGTGTTTCAATCTCGCGAGACCAAAAAACCTAAACTAGTTAGTTCAGTCTCAGTAAATTGGGAATGAGGACGATCGAGTTTCTCATTACTCTGCTTACTGTCAAACACACCAACCAAAAGGGTTGCCTTTTCCTTTGGACAATGAGTGACAGAGCAATTTGCTTTAAGTAGAGGAGGAATGGTTAAGCCTACACTAAAGAGAGTAGATTTAAAAGTCTCCACCATTCATGTTCCTGGGTTGTACCAGAAAGGGTTTCTTTTATGGTGATATTGTATTCTTTTTCAGTTGAAGCAACTCCCTAAGAAACCGCTCTTAGCTGAGTAGAGCTATAAAAATGTTACAATATATTATAACCAGAAGAACCATTCCAAGAAACATGCCAATAGCAAATTCAGAAAGCTTGACTTATAAACCTAGCACCATCATTCTAATAATAATATTATAGACAATAAATAGTCTGGCTTAGTTCTATCCCAACCTTAGAAAACTCATTACAGCAAAGTTTCTAACAATAGATACTTGCGGAACTAAGTTAATTTATTTTTGAGTTTCCTATGAAAAAAAAAAAAAAATATTACCAGGACGAACGCACGCACTGACGATCACATATATATTCAGAAATTCTCTCTCTCTCTCTCTCTCTCTCTCTCTCTCTCTCTCTCTCTCTCTCTAAACTGCACGTGAAACGTATTCCAGTATAAAATCCACAGGAAACAGGAAAATGAAAGACCAGGTACCATGCTCTTACGTACCCTTCTCCAAGAACGCATTACCTTATCATTATTATCATGTGTATATAGTACCATGCACAAGTGTGGGTAATACACGGAAGCGCTTGATACCTGGCATCTAATTTTTCCGATTCCTGTGGATTTTGTACGTTTATATGTGTGTGCGTGTGTGCAAACACAAACACATACTGCGTGAGCGTGTAGTATATATTCTTAAATTTTACGATACACACACACACACACACACACACACACACACACATATATATATATATATATATATATATATATATATATATATATATATATATATATATATATATATATATATACACGAGTGTGTATGAGCGTGTGTGCATGTTTAAATAACAACAGAGCCGTCCCTCACACCTATTTTTTTTCTATATACTTAGCGCTACAAGTCTAAATCCGAGTGGGAGAAATTGATGAATTTTTTAAGCTTTTGTGGCAAAACTTGATGCCTGTCTTCATAGCATCGTGTCCAAGTGGTACAGTACAGTCACTCATGATAGATATCCAGGTGTTTGAGAGAGATTTGCGTTTCACCCCTTTCTGTATTCAACAATAATTAGTTGGATATCTGACGGGGTTTTGTGCTCCCGGACATTTGCCGTCCACCAAAAGGGCACTATGCTATGAAGACAGACATGTAAATTTTGTGAGTTTGAAGAAACGGACCGGATGTGTTTTTCTATAACAAATTTGCAATCACGAATCACACCTTAAATGAGTTGTATAAGTTGATGAGATTATAAATGAAAAGTTCTGGATTTTAGGAGCCACTGTTCTAAACCTACTTATAATCATATCTTGAATTTCGTTAGGGTTCAACTTAATCGCCTAGAATGTGCACCATGCACTAATTTTATGTAGATTTCTACTAAAGGATTCAGCAACCACTGATCCACATTTAGGAGATGGAATTGATGTATAGAGAGCAACATCATTGTTTTCAAGGCCAAACCACATCATTAGTATAAAAAATGAACAGTAACGGGCCAAGAATACTACCCGAAGAACATCAAATATTAAATTTCTGTATTCACTATTTTTCTAACCAACGACTACATTACCCTTAACACAGCCAAAGGTAGCATTAAAATTAAGGCTAATCATACGAAGTTCCAGATCACAAACAAAGGATTTCAGCAAAGCATTGGAAATTGTATGAAGGGTGCCATATGCTCACGGGGTTTTAGAGGAAAAAATCAACCTGCAAACTTAGAGAACAGAAGATTACCTTCAGCCTACCAATTTGGTCGTTTTGCCAAAAGAAATACAAAAACTTTACATAATATGTGAGCTATGGAAGTTAGGTGGCAATCAGCCCGGCTAGAATTACCTCAAACACATTTACCTAATGGAGTAACGTTACCAATTCTCCAATAGGTGCAAAAAGAACCTATTCATGCTAACTTGCGAACAATAACAGGTAAATCAAGAACTAATATATCTTTGTTTTCCCCATTATAATAACGATATGAGGGTAAATTTCCCTTGAAATCCTACTAGATATGCTTCCGCTACTTGAAAAAAAAAATCAAAAGGATCTGGTTATAGTAATTAAGGCCTCAAAGAAGGCAGAAGTCTAATTCGGCGATATAGATTAATAGGTGCACTGTACGACCGGGGGGTCGACTGGCTATTTGCTCACTTCATTCGATTTTTATTTTGGTTGCGGTGAGAAAACTAAGTTGAAACAAACGTTTAACCCGCTAAAAAACAAACTTCCCTTCCTCTAATTAACATCTTGCTAATAATAGCCTACCAATGAAGATTTTTGCTAATTTATCGTGATCTCTGGGGAAAAAATATCTCTGTATGATCACGGAAACAAGGCGGTCAGTCACCAAATAACTTTATTGAAGTTAATTGATTGATTGATTGATTTGGAGTTCTCTGGCATCCTGATTATTGAAGTTAAAACTTTCATACTTACAGTTCTGGTGCTGAACATGAAACAAATTTTAATATCAGTAGTTTGGGACGTGACTTTCACGTTGTTCTATGCCGGCAAAAGAGTGGGAAGTTGATTCATAATATTTCTAAAGGACTGATTACACTTACTATTACTTACTGGCCTCTAACGAACGATTCACAACGCTTCTCTTTCTCATCAGTTATCACCCCTTTATCCATTTAATTGTCACGCTCATAAGCGTGACAGGAAATGTCAATCAGAATAATGATAACAGAACATTTTATAGTCTCATCCATCGTTCATAGGAAAGACGTCTTAGCTTACTTAGCAAGAAAAATATTTCTAAATATTCTTTCTCCAACGAAACTACTTTTTACGTTAGATGATATAAAAAAAAGGCCATTCAAACAACCTGTCAAATTTAGAAGAAAAGAAGAAAGTATCACAGAAAATCTTCTGTAATTAACTCTGCTGGAGGATAAAACTGCATAATTCAAAACTGTTTCATCAAACAAACATGAATATAATGTGATGAGACAATATACTTCTTACTGTTTTGACTTAAAATTAAAGGATAGCATTTTCTGTAAAAATAAATCCTCTTATTTCCTCTTATACAGGGGAACCCAATAAGATTAGTTGTGGTTATCAAAACACATACAAAAACACACACACACACTATATATAATATTATTATCATTATTACTTGCTAAGCTACCACCTTAGCTGGAAAAGTAGTTAGTTCGTTGGGCATGCTGAATAAGATTTTTCTTATAAATTTTGATGATACTTTGCATTAAGATCCTCCCGGATAGTACCATCCGGTTCGTAATACTAGGCATGCACTTGATTCTAATATTCATACCCTCTCCATCATACGGCTCAATACTATTATTATTATTATTAAATGCTAAGCTACAACCCTAGTTGGAAAAGAAGGATGCTATAAGCCCAGGGGCCCCAACAGGGAAAGTAGCCCTGTGAGGAAAGGAAATAAGGAAATAAGGAAAAATATATTTTAGGAATAGTAACAATATTCAAAAAAATATTTCCTATTTAAACTATAAAAAGTTTAAGAGAACAAGAGGAAGAGGAACTACATAGAAAAGTGTGCCCGAGTGTACCCTCAAGCAAGAGAACTCTACCCCAAGGCAGTGTAAGACCATGGTACAGAGGCTATGGCACTACCCAAGAATAGAGAACAATTGTTTGATTTTGGAGTGTCCTTCTCCTAGAAGAGCTGCTTACCATAGCTAGTCTCTCTTCTACCCTTACCAAGAGGAAAGTAGCCACTGAACAATTACAGTGCAGTAGTTAACCCCTTGGGCGAAGAAGAATTGTCTAGTAATCACAGTGTTGTCAGGTGTATGAGGACAGAGGAGAATCTGTAAAGGATAGGCCAGACTATTCGGCGTCTGTGTAGGCAAAGGGAAAGAACCGTAACCAGAGAGAAGGGTCCTATGTAGTACTGTCTGGCCAGTCAAAGGACCCCATAACTCTCTAGCGGTAGTATCTCAACGGACGGCTGGTGCCCAGGCTAACCTACTACACAGTATTCTAGAAGTTTTATTCCAGCTATGACCAAATCCAGGAATGATCTTCCCTAATCAAGTAGTTGAATCGGTGGAACTTTAAAAGTTGAAAATTACAGCGAACGTTTTTATGTTTAACAGGCTGACATGTCTCTTTTTATAGTTTATATATGTCATGAACGATCTAATTAAATGATGTTACTGTTAATGCTTTATTTTAATTGCTCATTACTTCTCTTGTTGTTTATTCTCTTATTTAATTTCCTCACTAGTGTTATTTTTTCCTGTCGGAGCCCATGGGCTTACAGTACCCTGCTTTTCTAACCAGGGTTATACTTTAGCTAGTAATTCTATAATATATATATATATATATATATATATATATATATATATATATATATATATATATATGTATATATATATGTATATATATATATATATGTATATATATATATGTATATATATATATATATATATATATATATATATATATATATATATATATATATGTGTGTGTGTGTGTGTGTGTGTATGTGTGTCCCCAATACTGTAGATGTTTGTATACGAGCAGCACCTCTACATCCGGTGTAACTCCGGTCATAAACGCAATCATCCACATTCATTGTCTGTTGATGGTAATATAATATATCTCTTATTATTCCTCATCAACTCCCATAATTAGTTATAGCCCATAACTTCCTCATGAAGACTCCCCTCCCCCCACACACAAACTCCCTTCTCACGCACATCTAACAGTAACATTAAACACAAGTGCTCTCAGCGTTAATGGCGTTGAAATTAGCTATTCCGCTTCGTAAAAAAATATAGCCAGCTCATAGTCGTCACCCAAAACAGGCCCTGTTTATGACTTCTGTAACCTCCCCCCTTACTTTTCCTTCCTGTCTTGGTCACCCACCTTACCCCCAACCAACGACACAAGCAACTCAACTACCACATAATCCTTTTTTTATATATTTTTAGTTTTTTTTTCGGTCTTTGCACACAAACAGGTAATTTGTGAAACGCCTTAAGGGTAAAAGTACTGATAGATTGATAACATGTTCGGATTCTTGCAAATGTTCTCGTTACCGTAGGTTAATACCTACATTCATACAGTATCTACTGAAATAACCTCATTCATGTTTTGAACTTAGAAATCTCTCTCTCTCTCTCTCTCTCTCTCTCTCTCTCTCTCTCTCTCTCTCTCTGCCTGTTCCTTTTCCCTCTCGTCCCGTGATCTCCTTAAGAGTTGAAACAACAGAGGAGATGCGGTTTATGATCTCTTTTATGTCTCCCCTGAGACGTGGAGGTCTTAGAAGATAAGATTATTCAACCTATCGTTTTATTTAGTTGTTTTAATAAACGCCCCGGTTTAAGTATGGCTGGTAGTAAAACTTTTATTCTGGTTTAAAACGCCACTCAGACAATTTCATTTTATGTGTTCCTCGGCTTCCTACTCTCTCTCTCTCTCTCTCTCTCTCTCTCTCTCTCTCTCTCTCTCTCTCTCTCTCTCTCTCTCTCTCTGTCCAAAGTGTTAGAATTTTGCATGGTTATGTTGATATTCATATCACGTAACTAAATAACTGAAAAAGCACTTAGTAATGGATAAATGCTCCACCTCAGATTTTGCTTAAACACTTTATTAATACATACATGCATACATACATGTATACATATATACATACGTACATACATTCATACACACACACATATATATACATATATATATACTGTATATATATATGTGTGTGAGTATGTGTAGAAGATAACTGGATACTCTCTCTCTCTCTCTCTCTCTCTCTCTCTCTCTCTCTCTCTCTCTCTCTCTCTCTCTCTCTCTCTCTCTCTCATCTTAGTACTATTAGAGCTGTATGATTAATCGTCCCATTGATTGACCTTTCGCTGATTACATTTTCATTCCGAACTCAATCTCAGTTAGGCTTAGAAGTTTAGAGTCGATCACCCGTCAAATCCTACTTCGAAAGGGTCGTCAAGTATTTTCGGAGTCAGGACCCACTGGGTGGGGAGGAGATGGGTGGCTAGGTGGTTTGGAGTTTTGGTGGAACGAAGTCAAATTATGCCGCATTGGTCCTTCTATCTGATATCTCTTGTTAGACTTCTTCCTTTTACGGTCGTTTATTCAGGATAGATCATGAATGGTTAAATGGCTTTCAATAAAATCAGGCAGATGTATTCATTCAACTACATTTTCAAGGTCATCAACTTCAGCTCAGCTAAATATTTGCTGCAATTGAAGTTACCTAATTCATTAGTAATTGGAATTTAGGGGAGTCTGCTATTATATAGCATAACTTCATTTCTTAATATTTAATTCTATGTAATAATCAAAGTCAAATAACAAGGTCCCAGTCATGATATCGATTATAGTATCCAATTTCATTCACTATAAGCCAACTACTCACATTGTTGGAAGTATCTTAGGAAATTGCTGATATAAATATATAGCATCTAAATTTTAATTCTGTAAATCCGTATCCTGTTTCAATTGCTTCCTATAAAATAAAGAAAAGTAAGAGTGAGAGTGAAATTTTCAGGTTACATCCACCAAACACACACTAATATAAGTAAATATATATATATATATATATATATATATATATATATATATATATATATATATATATATATATATACATATATATATATATATATATATATATATATATATATATATATATATATGTGCACTGTATATATATTATATATTATAACCCCATTTATTGACAATATCTTAAGACATTCCAGGCAATTGCCCTCATTATGCATGAGAATAATATATAATTAAAAAAAGTAAACTTAGAACCAAATTCTCACTATGATTTGAATCCTGTTATTATTGTATCATTAAAGATATCGCTAGTCTTAATTACATTCAAGCTTATGTATTACTCCCCAACTCATACCTCTCTTAATAACAACCTCAACCGATTGATCCGTATACCGCCCCCCTCCCCCAATTAGTAAAAGGATGAGATGGTTCGGTCATGTAGAAAGAACGGGTGATAATAGATTAGTCAAAAGAGTGTATACTTCCTAAGTGCTAGGAGGTAGTAGAGGAATGCCTTGAAAGGGTTTACATAGATGGTGTGAATGATATATATGAAAGGAAATGCCTTGGTAACAGGATGTAAAAGAGCACATGCAGGATTGGACCAAATGGCACTGTGTGTAGAAGTAGGTTTGATTCCCCACTGATGAGCTATATGCATGAGTCGTAGTTTCAAGGTAAATGGACCTCAAATATGATTCAGAAATTAAAGGATTAATGGGGTACTGAATTGTATTTTGCTTTACTGGATCCATCATGTTAAGTGTATGTGTATGTGTATATATATATATATATATATATATATATATATATATATATATATATATATATATATATATATATATATATATATATATATATATATATATATATATATATATATATATATACACACATATGTGTGTGTGTGTATGTGTATGTGTGAGTGTACTGTAAAAGCATTGATGTCACAAATAAGACGAAAGTTCTTCGTCTTTTCACTTTTCCTTTCGTAGCTTATTAAGTGTCAGTTTGCATCATTTCTAATATATATATATATATATATATATATATATATATATATATATATATATATATATATATATATATATATATATATATATGTATGTATGTATGTGCGTACATATATATCACACATATATACAAATACATAAATATTTATTTAAATATCACATACATACACGCACACACGCGCACACACACACGCACACACACACATACACACACACACACACATATATATATATATATATATATATATATATATATATATATATATATATATGTGTGTGTATATATATATATATAAAACACATTTTATATATATACATATATATATACACAGTATATATATATATATATATATATATATATATATATATATATATATATATATATATATATATATATATAATCATCAGCCGTATATAGTCCATTGCAGGATAAAGACCTTAGACAGGGCATTCCACTCGCGTCTGTTTAAGGTCTTTCTACGCCAGTTTATAACAACGCCTTTTTAGTCCGTCAATCTATCGTGTTCTCTTCCTTCCCCTGCTTCTTCTGCAATATTTATATACCCGTTGTGTTATTCTTAAAGTCCATTTATTACCCGAGATTCTCACTATTTATCTTGCCAATGTCTATTTCTTTTTATTATATGTAGTTAGAATATCTTCTACTTTAGTTTGCTCTCGCATCCATGTTGCTCTTTTTCTGCCTCTTAGTGTTATTCCCATCATTATTCTTTCTAAAGCTCTTTGAGCTGTAACTAGCTTATGATTTAAGGCTTTGGCAACGCTCAAGTTTCTTATGTAAAGTTAATACTGGTAATACCATCTGATTAAATACTTTTGTAGCATTTGGCTTCAAAAGTTCAAGCTTGCAGTAAATATTTTAATGTTAAACAGGCTGACACAAGTCTTTTTTTATAGTTTACATATGAAAATCTGTTTTAATATTGTTACTGTTCTTGAAATATTTTACTTTAATTGTGCATTACTTCTCATAAAGTTCATCTATTTCCTTTTCTCACTGGGCTATAATTCCTGTTGGAGCACTTAGGCTTCTAGCATCCTGCTTTACCAACTAGGGTTGTAACTTAGCTAGTAATAATAATAATTTATCAACATGGGTTGTAACTTAGCTAGTAATAATAATAATAACAATCTCGTTTTATTTACCAAAGGCTATCCAACCCATGCTTATCCTTCTTTTAATTTCGGTCTCATATCTAGGGGAAACACTTACTGTCTGTCCTAAGCCCGTATATTCATTACACAATCTCCAGAGGTTCGTCCATAACCCTTATTTGTTGTCTCTACATTTTCATTGAACATTATCTTAGAATTACTCAAATTTATTTCCAGGTCAATATATCTGTTTTCGCTATTCAAATCTACTATTTTTTTGCGATTCCTTCTATGATTCACTAATCAGAATTATGTCATCAGCAAATCTTGTGTTGTTAAGGTGTGTGTGTCTGTGTGTGTGTATATATATATATATATATATATATATATATATATATATATATATATATATATATATATATATATAATGATTCTAGAATAAATTCCCATCTTACCTACATACCCACAAGACCGCGACCCATTATATTAGACTAAAAAATCAGCTACTGAAGTCATAACTTAAATCAACAGAGGCACTAATGTTTTTGCTTGTTTCACTAATCGTTCACAATGTCCTTAATTGATTGATATTATCCCTCTTTCTGTAACTGGTAATGTTATCATTATCATCATAAATTTATATATCCGTGCTCTGGCAATGCTCAAACTAATAACAGAGAACGAAGAAGAACGCAACGATACATTAACACCGCCCTTGACAATGGCATTGAACTCGACCTTCCGGTATGGGTGTAGACCAGGGTTTGAACTTGAGCACGTGGCTATTACTTTGATGCTGCTGCTTTTTACCTTAGATTACCTTAAAACTTTTCCAATTTCCCTAAATCTGAAGCTCGTAATCAAGTAAAACCGAAATTACCTTAAAAATTACATTGAAACCATGCAAATTGCCTCAAACCTGAAAAGTTTAAACTCTGGTGTAGACTAGAGCGTCATAATAATATGGCCCATTGTTTTTCATCCAAGATTTCAAAAATACGATTACCAACTCGAAAATTTTTTATATATGTGTGATCACTGGATTGACACCATCTAACATTAACACTGTACCAAAAGATTGTATTTTGCAGGAAATGATGCTATGAAATATTGCCGGGAAAATTTTTTATCTTTAAATGCACTTGAAGTTAATTTTTATGAATTAACTACTTTTCTATAAGGACAGCATTTAGGTTACATTGTTACTGTCCATACCATTGTTGTTGCTTTGCCGTTTCTTGTCAATGGAAATGAACAAAATGGCTCATTTGAAAATAGTTAAAACCTATCATTTTAGTCATTGAAATTGTATTTGTTGTTGTAGTAGTGCTTCTTTACTATAAAAATGAAAAAATGGTAAAGTTAATTGTTGTGGTATCACGTGGCAAGTATATTGGGAAAATTTAAAAATATCCAATACTTTTAACATACTGTTCAAGTACACAAAGTGGTTAATTCATTTAGTATCAAAATGTATTTTTGTTGCTGTTATAAATAACAGATCTCTACGTTGAGCCACATTTACTGTTTAATCAGTATCAATTATATTATCAAAATAACTGAAAAGAATTATGAAAGACGGCAGTAATAAACATATGACTGATGATTCCTTCGATTCTCTACTCGGTTTTTCGACCTTTTTGATTGTTTATTGTTCCCCCCCCCCCAAAAAAAAAAGCCTTCTGAAGCAATTTTTATAGGTCAACGTCTTCTCTCTGACAATAAAAGCCAAGGTTCCCAACATAACAAGTCCATCAGAAAGAAAGGGGGAGGAAAAAATATTCCGAACCGATAACCCTGTGGTATAAATAAACAGATAAATGTCGAATAAATAAACATATAAACAAAGTATAACTCACAGTTACGAGACATTTGGATGACGTTGCCTTAGACGACCATCGACCCGTGACTAATAATAAACCCGACGGGAATCAATGACGAAATTGGCTACACGTGCCCCTCCCGATCGTCCTCCTCTTTCCTCTTTCCTTCTAATATTTTCCCTTTTTCTGTTTTATCATGCCCGAACAAACAGCTAGGAGCAAATAACCGCTACGGAATGTAGAAGAAAACCGTCTGTTGTGTAGCATTACATTAAGGGGTACTTAATGTGGAAGAGAGAAGAGGCACCATATAAATACTGTGTTCAGAGTAAATGATGCATTTCCTTGTTTGAGAATAAATTGGATAATAAGAAACAACTCGGATGAGAATAAAGAGAGAATAAAATCATTCTGATAATATGTTTGAGAGCAAACGGAATAGGTTACTGTACATTTTCTAGTATGAAAAGAATTATACAGTAACACTAGAATTTTGAGGATATGTGGAAAGGAAAACAAATATAATCTGTGTGAGAGTAAATGGAAAAAAGTTGACAGCACTTATTATTTGAGCATAGTCTGAAAAGGAAAAAAAAGTATATTTACACGTTATGTAAATGCAAAATCAATAATATATTTACCATTTTCAGAAAAAAAAAAAAAGAAATAGGATGCAAACAAGTTTAGGAATACAGGTATACAAAAATGTAGTTACAAGGTTATGAGAAGGATGTATGCCAGCTGGAGAGCCAAGAGGGAAAAGGAAAAGACCAATGTAATTAAGAGTTTGATAGAATGGTAAAAAGGAGTATAATTAAAACTTGGAGACAAAGTTGAAGACTGTGAGACATGTAGGTTGTGTTGGCCTACTAGAAACGTCCCTGTCTGGTGATCTGCCGGACTAGGGTTTGAGTCCCGCTCAAGCTCGATAGTTTCTTGCAGTGTCCGCAAACTCACCATCCTTGTAAGCTACAGATAGGGGGTTGGGGGAGCCTATACGTCTACCTGCTGAGTCATCAGCAGCCATTGCCTGACTCTTCTTGGACTTTGCTAGGATGGAGAAGGGGCACTGACTTGTATATATGCTCAGTCTCTAGGGCATTGTCTTGCTAGCTAGGCCACTGCCACTATCTCTTGCTTCTGTCATTCACGACCTGACTTTAAACATGTAAAATGGTATATAATTTTGAAGCCATGGGGGCAAGAGTGGGGAAATACTGCACGTGGACATTTTAAAGCAAAAGAGCCTGAGCACATGGAAAGCGTGAGAGCGAGACATAAGAGAATAAGAAGACCATTCAGAGGAGGAAAGACAGTTATGTAAGGTCGACGGAAATATCGTATTACACAACGGTTAAACAAACACGTGCCGCTCCATCAGTCACAGACAAGCTCATAATACCGGCAAAAATATAACCAGAACATTTTGTCGCATTTCATCTCTTGCCTGTATTTTCTCCCCCGTAAACCGAGAAATAAAACTGCAGAAAATATTTATTCAAATTAGTCTACCTCCGACTAAATATTGGATTCGTAATTCAGAATTAATCAAGAAAATTCCTTATCAGGGAGGAATACTTAGTACAAGAAGGAGGGACAGAGAAGGGTGTCGTGGGAGGGGATAGGAATGGAGTAATAGTGACGTGCAGCTTGCAGCTACTCAACAAGACAATTAATACAGAACATGCAAAGTATTTTCCTTCGCTTTTATGCACTACGTTCGTTTAGCAGACTTACTGTAACGTGTATGACTTACGGAAGAAAAAACTTGTTAGGCGACGTCTGCTCATAAGGCTTAGAGGTCGTTGCAAATGCTAGGGAAAACGAACTTTAAGGTAATCTCTCTCATAGCACCCTTGACACGATACACAAATCAAGATCCTGATACGGAATGGAATAAAAATGGCCGCTTCCATCACGAATAGATTTAGTCAATTTGGACCATGTTTATTTCCCAGAATGTTATATTAGGGAGTATTGAGAGTCACGTCCGGCTTTTCATATTTTCTTCACAGTTTTTTGTTCCTTTTTTGGGGGGATGGCAAAACCCAGCGACTGCAAACTCAAAAAAAAACAAACTTTTTTTTCTCCCAGCTGGTATGCTCATTAAAAACCTGCTAAAAAGTTATGTCTATTTTTTATCCAAATAGCTCTTTTCCGTGAACATATCCCTGTATTTATTTTGGCATATTTGCCACGCTGATGTTAGACACGCTTTTATGGTTCGCCCACTCAACCCCCCCCCCTCCCAAACGAAAAAAAGGGGAAAAAGATGCATATTGCAGTACGGCGAGTTAAAACCTTCGACAAATATTTTACTTTTTAACTCAATTTCATTTATATATTTTCCAAATTATCGTTTTTTTTTTTTATTTAAGATACTTTTGATTCATTTCCTACCTTACTAATTGCTTTTAATACATACCTTTGCACACAAACGTTATATCACAAAAAGTTATTACAATCATATACGAAGGGATGACAATGTTTACCTATTAGATTAAAAAACTAATCTCTTTTTACAAAAATATCATGAATGTTTTTAGTTTTTCTTTTTATCTTATAATTACTAACAATAACTTGGAAACATTGTGCGTTCAAATTTATTTTTTCTTTTGCGGAAAAACTACACACAATGCTGGAAAACAGAGCTTAGAAGATAATCCAGGCACGGTGTACCACACTAAAAAAATATACTTTATCCACAGAATAATATTTACTTGCCTGATGTAATAAAAGCAAATATAAAGAACATTGTGAAAATAACAGTGAAAGGAAATGATCTCTCTAGAAGAGATGTTAAAATTAATAGAAGTTTAGTAACTAGCCCTAAATTGTAACCAAAATGCGAAGGTTCAAGCAAGTAGTAACTAGCCTCTTTTGGAGAAGTCAAGCTTTTAGGAGACGTCTATTTTTGAAAGGTGATATTTCCTAAGGGGATAAGATTTCTAGGATGTAAATTAGAATAATAATGAGGACCCATTTTATGAGGAAGGAAAGTTTTGGCGAGATGCTTGGGTTTTAGGGGAGGTCACACTTTATAGGTATCAAGTCAAGCTTCTGAGGAGGTCTAAGAAATAAAAGAACTGTAAAATGTGGGAGGATAAAAACTTTCTTTTTTAGTACAAAAATAAAAAAATAATAATTAGTACCATAAAGAATAGGTAGGAAGGAACAGCCGTATTAAAAGTTCTGCTGTCGTGCATTCTCAGTTCAGAGAAACTGGTTTTCACCAAAGAAAGATAGAGAAAGCTAAATTTTGGATCTGATTCTTACATAAGTGTTTTATGTGAAATGTGAAATGATTTTTAACTGTGTAATGAAACAGGAAACAGGAGGATGTCTGACCGTGTGATAAATTGTTGGTTGGCAATAAGAGAAAGTGGGTAATAGAGTGACCAAGAAAACAATACAGTACAGAATCGATTAGGAATGCCAATCTTTCTGCACAGAGGTTTGTCTTGAAAATCTGGAGGTAATGCAAAGCAATTCGACAAATACTGAAGTATTCTGCTACAGAAGTTGGCCCAGAAAGAAAAGACATAACCCTATAACATTGGTAGGTAAGTTAGTGTGTTGAATACCAGTAGACAGAGGGATATGCTTGGAACAAGAAAACATGAAAGATATTACAGAAGGTCTGAAAACCATGCAAGAGATAAACCGTCAGTTTTGGAAAGGAAAAATAACATTGAGTTTGATGGAAGTTGGATACGCTAACGCAATTTAAAAGGCGAGACTGAACCAAAATATGCAGACATGTTATTGATTAGAAAAAAGAAAAGGATATACAGATGACAAAAGGCTGTGATCGCTCACTTTAAAAATTATATCAGCTATAAAATGCCTACATGTTTGAGGAATCTCCAACAACAAAGATAAACAAATAGTTTAACGAACATGACCTCATCCCTATCTGCACATTAACCCTCTCCAGGTAGAATGCGTTTGACAAACCCCACACTTTTTTCATCTCCCCTACATAATAAAGAACAAGTGTCTGACATATATATATATATATATATATATATATATATATATATATATATATATATATATATATATATATATATCATGTCACGCTCAGGGGGGAGAGGAGTAGTCATGCCCTGGTGAGAGGGGGTAGTCAGAGTGGTACACTCGTAAACGACACTGTCACAAATTGCCAAATCAGTAGATTTTAGTTAGGAAAGGGGAAGTAGGTGGAAAGGGTTGATTCTCTGAGTGCATATCAGTCTAAATATTTAGACGTCATTTTTGACAGCTCGGGAAAACTAGTATATTAGTATAAGCCCTTGATATCTGTTCTCTCATACAGTTTACCTTATTGACTAATTTATTTGTTTTGGGGAGAGTTCTTCCGTGGAAAATCTTATTGTTGTGATCCTTTCCACAAAGAAGATAAGGTACATGATACCTATAAATGGGAAATCTTACTCTCCATTAAACAAACACAACGTGAGAAACCGTTGTCCTGTCGGGGTAAATAATAGAGGGCCCAAAGAATACAGGAGTGAGGTATACTCTCTCGAGTCATTTTTCAAAATAATTGAACAAAAGCAATACTAAAAGGTATGGACCTTGATAACAACATTATTCATGGTCAGAATGAAGGTTGAGCTTTAGTTGACACTCAAACAAGGACTAATCGTTAACGGTAATGGTGTGAAAATGGTATACCCATTTACAGGCCTTTCTAAATAATTATTCTAAGGAAGTTCTTCCTTAATCACCAACAATTTTTATTTAGTCACATTTTAGATACACTTCTATGAAAACCAGCCGATTGCTATTTTCCCAAAAATAAACAATATATAAATAAGCCTCCAATTGACAAAAAGAAAATGCTGACAGCACTACTTATAATGGAGAGTTACAAGGATTTTGGATGTCTCAAATGCTTTTTAATTCATCCGCGGAGGCTCCCTTTGCTCTTGGATTGAGCGAATTTGTTTAAACGCTTAGAATTTTTATGATCTTGTCTAAATTATTCTTGAACTCGTTTACCATAATACTGTTCATCTTATCCGCCGGAAGTCTGTTCCATGTATTTGTTATTTTGTAGGTAAGAAATTACCACATTGAGTGGTATTGTACTGTACATATTCTTAATTCCAGTTTGTATCCGTTACCTCAGGACTGATTTGTGGTAAGGCTCAAGAGGCTGTTGTAGTCTACATTTGTTATTCCTTTAAGAATGTTGAATGTCTTTATAAGCTCTCCCCATGGTCGTCGAGTTTGTAGATCAAATAAGTTAAAATGTTCCATTCTCCGTCTGTATCCAAATTGCCTTAGTGTTGGAACTAGTTTGGGTAGACCCTGGATGTACTGCTTCCAGTCTATCTATATCCTTCTGAATACTTGCAACCCAGAATTACACTCTGTATTCTAGATGTGGTCCTACTAGTGATGCGTACAGCTGCAGTATAGTGTCTTTGTTTCTGTATTTGAATTGTACCAGTGCTTTCTTTACAAACTTTATGCTCCGGTGAACATTACATCTTTGCTAACAATAATACCAAGATCCTCCTCATCCACACTTTCTACTTAATTACCCCGCAGTTTGTAGGCTAATCTATTTGTGGGTTTCAATATGAGCATAACTTTGCATTTCCCACAGTTGAAATGCAATTTCCATTTTCTCCCAACTTAATTAGATCATCTCTTAACGATTCTACATCTGAGTTCGCAGCTTATGCCTGGTTTAGTATCGCCGGCAAATTTGGCTATTCCATTAGTTAATCCTTAAATGTAGGGCAAATCAAGACAAGAAAAAAGACAAAAAGAGAGAGAGAGAGAGAGAGAGAGAGAGAGAGAGAGAGAGAGAGAGAGAGAGAGAGAGAGAGAGAGGAGTGTGTGTGTGTGTGTGTACGAGTAATAAGTTTCATACTCAGCACAAAATTACTTGCACTCGTTGGATATATCATTTAAATGTTTTCAAAAATGAAATAAAAAATATTCTTATGAAGGTGATTTTTAGTGATGTCTTATAATGCTCTAAAGTACTCCTGGTAAAAGCAAAATAGGGCATCTGTGTTGTCATACGATCTAAATCTGTGTTGATTTAAGAGATCAGACAATGTGATAATCTTATCTGAATCTGTATTGATATAAGAGATAAGACAAAGTGACCAAAATGATACTCTTAATACCAGTCATTTAGAATATCATTAAAAAGGCACAATCAAAAAGCAATAGCCAGCTTTCCTTACATTAGCCATAAATAGACAATAGACGGTAGCATGCCTGCATTGTGTACGTCTACCTTGTGTTGAAACTGATTATTAGTCCCACCACAGAGTAATTGAAGGAATCATTTGCTCATTGAATATCTAATAAGATATAATTCATAGCCCTACTTCATGCAAATTCCCGAGTTAAAAAAAAAGAAAAAAAAAAAAAAAAAAAAAAGAGAGCTGAACTTCAGCCGCAAAAAGAAGGGTATCCTCATATCTTCAACTCCAATGAAATTATGTCAGCAAGATGTGAAAAGATGGCAAAAATGTGTTATTATTATACAGCCTTTACTTGAAGGGCCTATCTTAAACTGGTTGCAGAAGCAGAAAGCATAAAAAAGGGATACAGGGGCTATTAGGTCCAAAATTCGGAGGCTGATTGAGGCTAACATGAGCTGAAGATACTTTTAGCCAATCCTTAGCCCCTCCCCCCCACCCTCTCTCTCTCTCTCTCTCTCTCTCTCTCTCTCTCTCTCTCTCTCTCTCTCTCTCTCTCTCTCTCTCTCTCCCTCTCTCTCTCTCTCTCTCTCTCTCTCTTTCCTTTTGTGGGTGGTCCGGTGTAAAAATGCCCTATGATGACGGGGCAAAAAAAAGTCCTGGCAATTAACTGAATAATAGTGTAAAAAAAGAAGTTACAAAATATTCTCTCGCAATGATTATATCACGTATGTTGGTCATCAGCATACACGAAGCTTGTAAAACAATTTCCTCGGGCTTGCTTAATGCCAAGGGATTATGCAGGCATGTTCACGCTCTACGAGTCTTGCTTTTTTCCAGGCAACTGTTTTCTTGCAATAAGGTTTTATAATTATAGAATGTTGACGGTAAATGGGATAATGAAGACAAAGAAAAAAAAAGGACACGCTAGATGATAGAATAGCTAAATTAGGCGAGCCTGAAAATTTGAAGGACGTTATAATTTTTTTTCGTTCATAAAAACGGTTATGCGCATGCGCTGTGTTCAACAGATTTACGTACGTGCAGCGTTATTTTCGCGGAAATAAATCGCATCTTTAAACATTATCTATAAGAAATAGAAAAATTACTCTCTATGGAGAAAAGTAACCAAATTATCAAAAAGTGAAAAATAAAATATCACAAATCTTAACAATTTGTTTGACTAAGAATCAACGAAGAAAGAATAAAATGTGAGACTTGGAGAGTATTTTCAAGAAAAGAAAAGATGGTAATATTTAAATCTGTTCACAGATTACTTACGAATTTGTGGATTTACATAAGTTGGGCCTTCTGGCCGAACACCGGGGCCCTGAGGGCTATTTTGCACTAAAGGCTTAGCGGTTTAAATGCCATTCATGAATGACAGAGGCAAGGGACTGTGATATTGCCCTAGCAACCAGGACAATGCCCTAGAGACTGACCATATCATATTACATATGATCAGCGACCAAACTAGAACTAAAGAAGGACAGGCAATGGCTGCTGATGAATCAGCAGATAGGCTCCTCCAAACCCCCCCCCCCCCCCCCGCCCTTCCTTAGTTCACAAGGAAGGTGAGATTGCAGTGACCAAAGGAACTAAAGAGTTTGAGCGGGACTCGAAGCCCAGCCTAGCGTTCATTAGTCAGGAACGTTACCGCAACGGCCACGACATCCCTAAGGTACAGTAAAAGTCTAAACTTTTCATTCCATTTTAACTGGGGGTTATTCCTGTAGTTGCACTATGACATAAAAGTTAAGAAAGTTTAGAAACCGAAACGGTAGAAAGAAAACTGGGACGGAGGTAAAGTAAAAGTATAAAAAGTGCGTGCAGGTAGCGGGACAAAGGGAAGCTGTAGAGACCCCTTTAAGCACCCTTAAGCTCAACAGCCGTTGGCAATTACTTACAAACATAAAAAAAAGGAAACTTATGATGGAGATATTGAAACCAGAAACTTAATTCTGGAAGAATAAAAAAAATATGCAGATATGCAAACGTTAGTTTGTGATTAAACTAAAAGCATAAGGTTATTTTTGTGTGCAATACTTAATGTTTTAGATGATGTGATTCTAGGATTAGCAATGTATTAGCTAAGGAGAATCTGGGTGATACATTCATTAACTCAACGGCTCTTAAAATCTATATATGATTAAATAGCAAATACTAACATTAGGGCTACCTCCCCCACTTTTTAAAAAGAAAACAACATTTGTGCCGGACTAATGAAAAAAATTGAATTAATTTTTGAGATTTCAAATAACACATAAGAAAATAAAAGTTTTTATCCAGCATGGTATGATGGCAACAGGAGCATATTCACAATAAAAAGTCATACAAGTTTTCTGCAGCAAGTAGCTAGTGAAAATTGACCACTTATTAGAGGAAAAAAAGAATATCTAGTAGGGACTAAGAGGACGTATCTCGATTCAAGAATACTGGTAGCAGTTGAGATGCTCTCTGAATGAAAACTAAAAGCAATTAGAAAGGATTACAGAGACGAAAGAAAGCCAAAACCGGGTTGCGTGCTAAGAGAGAATTATTGAAGCATGGATGTTGAGAGAGAGAGAGAGAGAGAGAGAGAGAGAGAGAGAGAGAGAGAGAGAGAGAGAGAGCTCAGCTCCATGTAAATTAATAGTGGACTCAATAAAAAAAAACATACCAGCGTATTATATCTGGTCGAGATAGAGGATTAAACACTACTTAAGAAAGGGACAGATAATTCAGGGAGAAAAAACTGTTAGGGTATGATTGAGATTACCCATTACAGTAAGAATAAATTGCTTAAACTTGTTTACTATAGGGGTGAAACTGGTAAAAATAAAAAAATAAAATAAGAATAAAAAGATCTGCATTCTGCCGATAAAAACTATTTTTATAACATGTAAAGTTAACAAAAACCGATTGTCATGATTGCCAAGATCTGAATCAAAGATGCTGTGGGTACGGAAAAAATGCAGTAATGAGAAAGATAAATGCGAAAAGGAATTTGAAAAAGGAAAATTAATCACAAGACAGTAAGACGCAAATATGTAAGTAATGTAATTAATTGGCGTGGATTTTCATACACTAAATTATGAAAGAAGTTTGAAGTCTCTGTGACAACGATGTCCAAACTTATGGCTGATTACGTGAATTGGACATTTTTCTTGACCTTGACCTTTGACCTTGATCCTCTAAAATTAAATCATTTCCAGCTTTTTACATATCATTTAATCCCTATAAACTTCATTATTCTACGATTAAAATTGTGGCCCGGAAGGTGTTCATAAACAAACACACACACACACAAGTAGGGGCGAAAACATAACCTCTTCCCAACTTAACTGGCGGAAATAAATATCAGCAGCTTAAGAACGAACAAAGTTGAGGCAAGTGATTTATGTAGATATTGAGACCGACAGGAGACGGACAAGGCAAACTACCAACTTCATATCAGGTCATGAAGAGAAGTAAGCCTACTGTGGCAGATGGGCGTATATGTGCGAGTGTCAATCTCAAAATACGATGAGAATTTCCAAAAAGGAAAACTGTATGGAAAGAAATCAGATGCCAGATAACAAACTACCCATTTAAATGAATGTCTATCACCGTATTTACCCGGTAATATGTAAGATATTATTATTATTATTATTATTACTAGCTAAGCTAAGACCCTAATTGGAAAAACATGATGCTATAAGCCAAAGGGCTCCAACAGGGAGAATAGCCCAGTGAGGAAAGAAAATAAGGAAATAAATAAACTAAAAGAGATCATTAACAATTAAATAAAACAGGAACATTAAAATAAATTCATATATAAACTATAAAAACTTCAAAAAAACAAGAGGAAAAAAATAAAATAGAATAGCGAGCCTGAATGGGTTAAGTTTTGTACAGGAAATAATTGGGTTTTACTCCTTTTAATAAATGGCACATGTGTTAAGTTTTATTCTGGAAACAAATGGTTTTTGTTCCCTTTAATAAATGAGTCTTACGTATTAAGTTTTATATTGCAAATAAATGGGTCTTATTCTCACTAATAAAGGGGTCTAATGTATTAAGTTTTTTAATACAAATAAATGGCTCTTATTCTCATTAATAAAGGGGTCTTACGCGTTAAGTGTTATACTGCAAATAAATGGGTCTCCTGTGTTAAATTTTATACTGGTAATAAATGGCTCTTATGCTAATCAATCAATACAGTAGTCATATATAAAAGAGAAAAAAGATGGATGTGGCGGAGATGAGAATGTTGAAAGCGGCTTTCGGTATAACACATGATCCAGAGATAAGGTGGTGATATATAAATGATTAAGTCTATTCCATAGAGTCCATTTTATAGGCCTAGTTTCGTAGAATTTCTTTTTGTAGTCTATGATTCTTGATATTTGCTATAACGATAAAATAAATGTAGAGGAATGATAATAGTTTCTTTAACCAAACTGGAAATCGGCTTTTAGGCCTATTTAGGTATGTTATTTCAAGTAAAAAAAAAAAAAAAAAAAAAAAAAAAAAAAAAAAAAAAAAAAAAAAAAAAAAAAAAAAAAAATCTATGACGTATAGAATTGTCAGTAAAAAAAAAAAAAATTAAAAAAAGGATATTTCAATGAAGTATAGAATTGGAAGACAGCTTCTCCCCGGTCAAACAGATCTATTCCGGAAGGCTAAAACTACTGAAAGATCTTTGATCAGAAAGCATCTGTAACATTTACAACGCTGACAGTAGGCTTAAATCACTGTCAGATCTTTTCACATATTGCTTTGAAAACGAGGAGGAAGATTTTACCCCTTTTAGGAATATAGAAAAGAAAAGAATGAATTGAGCTTCAACAAACCTACGAAGAAAACCTAAAGAAATAATAGAATCCTTTTTATTCAGAGAACCAAATTTACGAAAGAAAAAAAAAAATCAAAACTGATGTGGCGGAAAAGACAAATCAATATAAGAGGAAGATAAACTATACATGGATTGTCTGTTTTGATGTTGTTACTGTTTTTGAGGTATTTTATTAATTGTTAATTATTTCTCATATCGTTTATCTATTTCCTTATTCCTTTCCTCACTGGGCTATTTTTCCCTGTTGGTGCCCTTGGGCTTATAGCATTTTGCTTTTCCAATTAGTGCTGTAGCTTAGCTAATAATAATAATAATAATAATAAGAAGAAGAAGAAGAAGAAGAAGAAGAATAATAATAAGAATAATAATAATAATAATCTTCGATACAATATAATAATAATAATAATAACAAAAATAATAATAATAATAATAATAATAATAATAATAATAATAATAATAATAATAATAATAATAATCTTCGATACAATATAGGAACCCGGAACCCTCGGAGACTTTCATATTCCTGAAGAAATTTTGGAATCATCCACTCCATCGCCGGATTTCCCTAATGTTTCTCTCCTCTCCAATCAGAAGACGGCGTTAAATAATAATAATAATAATAATAATAATAATAATAATAATAATAATAATAATAATAATAATAATAATCCTCGATGCAATATAGGAACCAGGAGCCATCCGGAGAATTGGTGATTCCGAAATTTCTGCAAGAATTTGAAAGTCTCCGGAGGGCTCCGGGCTCTTATATTGCATCGAAGATTATTATTATTATTATTATTATTATTATTATTATTATTATTATTATTATTATTAATATTAATATTATTATCATTATTATTATTATTATTATAATTATTATTATTATTTAACGCCGTCTTATGAATAGAAAGGAGAGAAATGTCCGGGAAATCTGGCGATGGAGTTGGTGATTCCAAAATTTCTTCAGGAATATGAAAGTCTCCAGAGAGATCGTACAGCGGCAACAATAGCTTTTTTTTTCAAAATAATGCTGATACAGGTCCCAGTATCTGTGTTATTGAATATGAATATATTTCGCAGTTTATGGATATCATCGGGACCCTTGAAGGAAAATTGAACTGGCCTCAAATGGCAGATTCGGCCCTTCTAGAGCAGAATCTCGCTTGTGAGGATATGACGTTAGAACTTCAGGGACAGCTGCGAGCTCTTCAGGAGTCGCAGGTTTTCAAATGGTTTTCGTGGCTACTCCCAGAGGCGCCGCGCTTTGAAGACTACCCAGCAGTCGCCTCTCAGGATGGATTCCTCGGCAGGTGGCTGCGGCGCTGTCCTTGGGTTGGGGGCTTGTGGAAAGCCCGCGAGGAACTACAGCGGTGCGAACTTGGTTTGCATCAGATGGAGAGAGAAGCTTTAAGATTCAAAGACGAATTGAAATCAACGTGGACGTTGGCAAGCTTCTCCCCGAATTTGACTTGGGACAAAGGATGGAAGAATCCCTTTCTATTGGAAATAGGAACTACTACATCGGTGGTATGGCTGCGGCTTCCGTCATATTCGGCGGAATTATGCTTGCCTGGAGGAGGAGGAGGATGGCTGAAGAAGACGTGGACAGCAGCTCTTTCGAAGAACATGTTCCAGAAATGGAGCACTTAGGCGAAGATCTGTTGGACGGAAATGAACAAGAAATGGAAACCGATCAGACTACGCTCTTGCAAAATCTCAAGGATGAGAATGATGTATTACAAAGACAAATTAAAGAAAAGGGGAGAATAGTAGAAAGTAACACAAAACTGCAAAATGAACAAGTAAAGGAATTGAAAAATGAGATAGATGAATTAAAGACAGAAAAGAAAAGCTGGAATCTGAGTGCGTCGGAAAAGACATCCAGATGACACAACATGAAAATTTGCTGGAAATTCTCAGGAAGGAGAATGCAGAAATGAAGAATGAAGAAATTCAAAACAGAGAAGAAGTCAGCGAATTGAAAAATGAGATAGATGAATTAAAGACAGAAAAAGAAAAGCTGGAATGTGAGTGCGTCGGAAAAGACATCCAGATGACACAACATGAAAATTTGCTGGAAATTCTCAGGAAGGAGAATGCAGAAATGAAGAATGAAGAAATTCAAAACAGAGAAGAAGTCAGCGAATTGAAAAATGAGATAGATGAATTAAAGACAGAAAAAGAAAAGCTGGAATGTGAGTGCGTCGGAAAAGACATCCAGATGACACAACATGAAAATTTGCTGGAAATTCTCAGGAAGGAGAATGCAGAAATGAAGAATGAAGAAATTCAAAACAGAGAAGAAGTCAGCGAATTGAAAAATGAGATAGATGAATTAAAGACAGAAAAAGAAAAGCTGGAATGTGAGTGCGTCGGAAAAGACATCCAGATGACACAACATGAAAATTTGCTGGAAATTCTCAGGAAGGAGAATGCAGAAATGAAGAATGAAGAAATTCAAAACAGAAAAGACGTCAACGAATTGAAAAATGAGATAGATGAATTAAAGACAGAAAAAGAAAAGCTGGAATGTGAGTGCGTCGGAAAAGACATCCAGATGACACAACATGAAAATTTGCTGGAAATTCTCAGGAAGGAGAATGCAGAAATGAAGAATGAAGAAATTCAAAACAGAAAAGACGTCAACGAATTGAAAAATGAGATAGATGAATTAAAGACAGAAAAAGAAAAGCTGGAATGTGAGTGCGTCGGAAAAGACATCCAGATGACACAACATGAAAATTTGCTGGAAATTCTCAGGAAGGAGAATGCAGAAATGAAGAATGAAGAAATTCAAAACAGAAAAGACGTCAACGAATTGAAAAATGAGATAGATGAATTAAAGACAGAAAAAGAAAAGCTGGAATGTGAGTGCGTCGGAAAAGACATCCAGATGACACAACATGAAAATTTGCTGGAAATTCTCAGGAAGGAGAATGCAGAAATGAAGAATGAAGAAATTCAAAACAGAGAAGAAGTCAGCGAATTGAAAAATGAGATAGATGAATTAAAGACAGAAAAAGAAAAGCTGGAATGTGAGTGCGTCGGAAAAGACATCCAGATGACACAACATGAAAATTTGCTGGAAATTCTCAGGAAGGAGAATGCAGAAATGAAGAATGAAGAAATTCAAAACAGAAAAGACAACGAATTGAAAAATGAGATAGATGAATTAAAGACAGAAAAAGAAAAGCTGGAATGTGAGTGAGTCGGAAAAGACATCCAGATGACAGTGCATGGAAATTTGCTGGAAATTCTCAGGAAGGAGAATGCAGAAATGAAGAATGAAGAAATTCAAAACAGAAAAGACGTCAACGAATTGAAAAATGAGATAGATGAATTAAAGACAGAAAAAGAAAAGCTGGAATGTGAGTGCGTCGGAAAAGACATCCAGATGACACAACATGAAAATTTGCTGGAAATTCTCAGGAAGGAGAATGCAGAAATGAAGAATGAAGAAATTCAAAACAGAGAAGAAGTCAGCGAATTGAAAAATGAGATAGATGAATTAAAGACAGAAAAAGAAAAGCTGGAATGTGAGTGCGTCGGAAAAGACATCCAGATGACACAACATGAAAATTTGCTGGAAATTCTCAGGAAGGAGAATGCAGAAATGAAGAATGAAGAAATTCAAAACAGAAAAGACAACGAATTGAAAAATGAGATAGATGAATTAAAGACAGAAAAAGAAAAGCTGGAATGTGAGTGCGTCGGAAAAGACATCCAGATGACACAACATGAAAATTTGCTGGAAATTCTCAGGAAGGAGAATGCAGAAATGAAGAATGAAGAAATTCAAAACAGAAAAGACAACGAATTGAAAAATGAGATAGATGAATTAAAGACAGAAAAAGAAAAGCTGGAATGTGAGTGCGTCGGAAAAGACATCCAGATGACACAACATGAAAATTTGCTGGAAATTCTCAGGAAGGAGAATGCAGAAATGAAGAATGAAGAAATTCAAAACAGAAAAGACAACGAATTGAAAAATGAGATAGATGAATTAAAGACAGAAAAAGAAAAGCTGGAATGTGAGTGCGTCGGAAAAGACATCCAGATGACAGTGCATGGAAATTTGCTGGAAATTCTCAGGAAGGAGAATGCAGAAATGAAGAATGAAGAAATTCAAAACAGAGAAGAAGTCAGCGAATTGAAAAATGAGATAGATGAATTAAAGACAGAAAAAGAAAAGCTGGAATGTGAGTGAGTCGGAAAAGACATCCAGATGACAGTGCATGGAAATTTGCTGGAAATTCTCAGGAAGGAGAATGCAGAAATGAAGAATGAAGAAATTCAAAACAGAAAAGACGTCAACGAATTGAAAAATGAGATAGATGAATTAAAGACAGAAAAAGAAAAGCTGGAATGTGAGTGCGTCGGAAAAGACATCCAGATGACACAACATGAAAATTTGCTGGAAATTCTCAGGAAGGAGAATGCAGAAATGAAGAATGAAGAAATTCAAAACAGAGAAGAAGTCAGCGAATTGAAAAATGAGATAGATGAATTAAAGACAGAAAAAGAAAAGCTGGAATGTGAGTGCGTCGGAAAAGACATCCAGATGACACAACATGAAAATTTGCTGGAAATTCTCAGGAAGGAGAATGCAGAAATGAAGAATGAAGAAATTCAAAACAGAAAAGACAACGAATTGAAAAATGAGATAGATGAATTAAAGACAGAAAAAGAAAAGCTGGAATGTGAGTGAGTCGGAAAAGACATCCAGATGACAGTGCATGGAAATTTGCTGGAAATTCTCAGGAAGGAGAATGCAGAAATGAAGAATGAAGAAATTCAAAACAGAAAAGACGTCAACGAATTGAAAAATGAGATAGATGAATTAAAGACAGAAAAAGAAAAGCTGGAATGTGAGTGCGTCGGAAAAGACATCCAGATGACACAACATGAAAATTTGCTGGAAATTCTCAGGAAGGAGAATGCAGAAATGAAGAATGAAGAAATTCAAAACAGAGAAGAGGTCAACGAATTGAAAAATGAGATAGATGAATTAAAGACAGAAAAAGAAAAGCTGGAATGTGAGTGCGTCGGAAAAGACATCCAGATGACACAACATGAAAATTTGCTGGAAATTCTCAGGAAGGAGAATGCAGAAATGAAGAATGAAGAAATTCAAAACAGAGAAGAAGTCAGCGAATTGAAAAATGAGATAGATGAATTAAAGACAGAAAAAGAAAAGCTGGAATGTGAGTGCGTCGGAAAAGACATCCAGATGACACAACATGAAAATTTGCTGGAAATTCTCAGGAAGGAGAATGCAGAAATGAAGAATGAAGAAATTCAAAACAGAAAAGACGTCAACGAATTGAAAAATGAGATAGATGAATTAAAGACAGAAAAAGAAAAGCTGGAATGTGAGTGAGTCGGAAAAGACATCCAGATGACAGTGCATGGAAATTTGCTGGAAATTCTCAGGAAGGAGAATGCAGAAATGAAGAATGAAGAAATTCAAAACAGAGAAGAGGTCAACGAATTGAAAAATGAGATAGATGAATTAAAGACAGAAAAAGAAAAGCTGGAATGTGAGTGCGTCGGAAAAGACATCCAGATGACAGTGCATGGAAATTTGCTGGAAATTCTCAGGAAGGAGAATGCAGAAATGAAGAATGAAGAAATTCAAAACAGAGAAGAAGTCAGCGAATTGAAAAATGAGATAGATGAATTAAAGACAGAAAAAGAAAAGCTGGAATGTGAGTGAGTCGGAAAAGACATCCAGATGACAGTGCATGGAAATTTGCTGGAAATTCTCAGGAAGGAGAATGCAGAAATGAAGAATGAAGAAATTCAAAACAGAGAAGAAGTCAGCGAATTGAAAAATGAGATAGATGAATTAAAGACAGAAAAAGAAAAGCTGGAATGTGAGTGCGTCGGAAAAGACATCCAGATGACACAACATGAAAATTTGCTGGAAATTCTCAGGAAGGAGAATGCAGAAATGAAGAATGAAGAAATTCAAAACAGAGAAGAAGTCAGCGAATTGAAAAATGAGATAGATGAATTAAAGACAGAAAAAGAAAAGCTGGAATGTGAGTGCGTCGGAAAAGACATCCAGATGACACAACATGAAAATTTGCTGGAAATTCTCAGGAAGGAGAATGCAGAAATGAAGAATGAAGAAATTCAAAACAGAAAAGACGTCAACGAATTGAAAAATGAGATAGATGAATTAAAGACAGAAAAAGAAAAGCTGGAATGTGAGTGAGTCGGAAAAGACATCCAGATGACAGTGCATGGAAATTTGCTGGAAATTCTCAGGAAGGAGAATGCAGAAATGAAGAATGAAGAAATTCAAAACAGAAAAGACGTCAACGAATTGAAAAATGAGATAGATGAATTAAAGACAGAAAAAGAAAAGCTGGAATGTGAGTGCGTCGGAAAAGACATCCAGATGACAGTGCATGGAAATTTGCTGGAAATTCTCAGGAAGGAGAATGCAGAAATGAAGAATGAAGAAATTCAAAACAGAGAAGAGGTCAACGAATTGAAAAATGAGATAGATGAATTAAAGACAGAAAAAGAAAAGCTGGAATGTGAGTGCGTCGGAAAAGACATCCAGTTGACAGAGCATGGAAATTTGCTGGAAATTCTCAGGAAGGAGAATGCAGAAATGAAGAAAGAGAAAATTCAAAACAGAGAACAAGTCAACGAATTGAAAAATAAGGTAGGTGAATTAAAGAGAGAAAAATATAAGCTGAAATCTGAGTGCGTCGGAAAAGACATCCAGATGAAAGAGCAAGGAAATATGTTTGAAATTCTCAAAAAAGAGAATGAGAAAGGGAAGAAAAATCAAATTGAGAAAACAGTAAACCTGAATAAATTGAAAAATGAAGTGGGCAAATTAAAGGCAGAAAATACGAAATTGGAATCTGAATGTGTCCAAAACGAGATTCAGAAGAAGACACTGGAAAATTTGCTGGAAAAACTGAGAAAGGAAAATCAAAGTGGAAATGAATGGAAACAGGAATTTGAAGAACTGAAAGAAGAAAAGGAGAAACTTCAACCAAATTGGTGCAAGATTATGAAAAACTAGAATTTGTCTGCAAAATAAAAGACCTCGAAATAATGGAACAAAAAATGATTGCTGAAAAGTTTGAAAGGGAAAATAAAGAAATGAAAAAGGCGCAAAGTGAGAACACGGAACAACTGAATAAATTGAAAAGTGAACTTTGTGAACTTAAGGCAGAAAGGAAGCTAAAAGCTGAGAAGGAGGAAGAGCGTAAAACCGAGAATAAAGATGAACATAAAAGGAAAAGCTTATTAATGGCTGGATTGAGTGCGCAGATGAATAATAGGCCCAAAGAGGCTGTAGATATCTTCACCCAAGCCTTGGCTGTGGAGACTGACAACGACGAAGGAATGGCTCTTGTGCATGAACTTCGAGCTGAAGCGAACGCAGCCACTGAGAAGCCTCCTAATATGGATATTGTATTAGACTGCTCCATGGCCATCGAGAAAAGATTTGAAGGATGGAAAGCATACATGTTACGAGGGCGGTACCTCGTCAAACTCGGCCTTTTCGACGCGGCTCTGAAGGACTTCGAAACGGTGAAAGTGAAGAAAAATGAGAAATTTTCAAAATTCGTTGAAGATACTAAGGCACTGCAGAAGGAATGGGAAGACAAAGGACACTATGAGATCCTGGGTTTAGAAAAGACAGCCACGAAGGCAGAGGTTATAAAATCCTTCAGGGACCTGTCTATGGCGTTCCACCCAGACAGACATGGGGACAAACCCGAATTCCTACAGGAGGCATTCGAGGAGAAGTACAAAAAGGTGGTCAACGCGAAACTGATTCTGGTGGACGAAAGGAAACGAAGAGATTATGACGAAAAGCTACGCCATCAGGAGGAATATGAACACTGGGAGAAGAGTGGCGGCCAGTGGAATCGTCAGGAGTCAAGGCAGTGGAACCACGGGCGGCCATACCATCAAGGATGGCAGTACAATCCAAGACCAAGAAAGGAGCAACATCGTCAAGGGAATAACCATCGATATTATTATTATGGATATCACAATGTGTAAAGGAACGATCATGGAAGTTTAGTGAAGTGAACAGGAAAAAAAAAAAAAATGAAAATGAAAAAAAAATGAAAAAAATCCAAAAAAATAAAAAACCAAAAATCCAAAAAAAATAAAAAACCAAAAATCCACCCCCCCCAAAAAAAAAAAAAAATATATATATATATATATATATATATATATATATATATATATATATATATATATATATATAGTGGAAACATATTTTTAGGATAAGTTTCAGTTGAATTTTTCAGTTTAGTGCTGTGAACCGAAAAAAAAATGTGTAATGAAAACTATTTTTAGAATAAGTTTCAGTTGAGTTTTAGTTTAGTTTTCTAAGGATATAAGTTTTCCAGTAATAGCCATTGAAAGATGGACAGTCAATACCAAGTGGAGTTCGGCTTTCCAGACCAAATGGAATAATCTACAAGATGGATTCAGCAGAGGGAAGAAGTAACACTTGTTTTGGAATGCACTGTTCCTTGATAAAGATTCACCTGTACTGTTTCTTTATCAGGTGGACAGATGCAGAAGAAACAAGTAAGACTTCTTTTAGTACGCTGTGTCCCTTCAGGAAGCTTCCATTGTTCTGGTGTAGTGGAACAGGAATATGTTTGCTGCTCTGAACACAGGAATAAATAAAAAAATCCAAGAAATAAGTTGGATTTCAGCCCTCCAGATGTAAATGGAATAATCTACAAGATGGATTCAGCAGAGGGAAGAAGTTCCACTTGTTTTGGAATGCACTGTTCCTTGATAAAGATTCACCTGTACTGTTTCTTTATCAGGTGGACAGATGCAGAAAAAACAAGTATGACTTCTTTTAGTATTCTGTGTCCCTTCACGAAGCTTCCATTGTGCTGGTGTAGTGGAACTGGAATATGTTTGCTGCTCTGAACACAGGAATAAATATAAAATCCCAGAAATAAGGTGGATTCCAGCCCTCCAGATGTGAATGGAATAATCTACAAAAAAGACTCAGCAGAGGGAAGAAGTCCCACTTGTTTTGGAATGCACTGTTCCTTGATAAAGATTCACTTGTACTGTTTCTTTATCAGGTGGACAGATGCAGAAAAAACAAGTATGACTTCTTTTAGTATGCTGTGTCCCCTCAAGCAGATTCCATTATCCTGGAATAGTGGATCATGAAAATGTTTAGTGCTGTGAACAGGAAAAACATAGGAAAAGGCAGTTTAGTGCAGTGAACATAGAAAAAATGAATCTCCAAAAATTATTAAAAAAATTGAAAAATTAAAAAAATATATAAAACAAAAAATCCAAAAAAAAATAAAAAACCAAAAATCCAAAAAAAATATAAAAAACCAAAAATCCGAAAAAAAAAAAATATATATATATATATATATATATATATATATATATATATATATATATATATATATATATATATATATATATATATATATATAGTGGAAACATATTTTTAGGATAAGTTTCAGTTGAATTTTTCAGTTTACTGCTGTGAATCGAAAAAAAAATGTGTAGTGGAAACTATTTTTAGAATAAGTTTCAGTTGTGTTTTAGTTTAGTTTAGTTTTTAGTTTCAGTTTAGTTTTGTAAGGAAACAAGTTTTCCTGTAATAGCCGTTGAGAGACAGACAGTCAATGCCAAGTGGAGTTCGGCCTTCCAGACCAAATGGAATAATCTACAAGATGGATTCAGCAGAGGGAAGAAGTCCCACTTGTTTTGGAATGCACTGTTCCTTGATAAAGATTCACTTGTACTGTTTTTTTATCAGGTGGACAGATGCAGAAGAAACAAGTATGACTTCTTTTAGTATGCTGTGTCCCTTCACGAAGCTTCCATTGTGCTGGTGTAGTGGAACTGGAATATGTTTGCTGCTCTGAACACAGGAATAAATATAAAATCCCAGAAATAAGGTGGATTCCAGCCCTCCAGATGTAAAAGGAATAATCTACAAGATGGATTCAGCAGAGGGAAGAAGTCCCACTTGTTTTGGAATGCACTGTTCCTTGATAAAGATTCACTTGTACTGTTTCTTTATCAGGTGGACAGATGCAAAAGAAACAAGTATGACTTCTTTTAGTACGCTGTGTCCCTTCAAGAAGCTTCCATTGTGCTGGTGTACTGGAACAGGAATATATTTGATGCTCTGAACACAGGAATAAGTAAATAATCCCAGAAATAAATTGGATTCCAGCCCTACAGATGTGAATGGAATAATCTACAAGAAAGACTCAGCAGAGGGAAGAAGTCCCACTTGTTTTGGAATGCACTGTTCCTTGATAAAGATTCACTTGTACTGTTTCTTTATCAGGTGGACAGATGCAGAAGAAACAAGTATGACTTCTTTTAGTACGCTGTGTCCCCTCAAGAAGATTCCATTATCCTGGAATAGTGGATCATGAAAATGTTTAGTGCTGTGAACAGGAAAAACATAGGAAATGGCAGTTTAGTGCAGTGAACATAGAAAAAATCAATCTCCAAAAATGATTAAAAAGTTGAAAAATGATAAAAAAAAATATAAAACAATAAATCCAAAAAAAAAAACCAAAAATCCAATATATATATATATATATATATATATATATATATATATATATATATATATATATATATATATATATATATATATATATAGTGGAAACATAATTTTAGGATAAGTTTCAGTTGAATTTTTCAGTTTAGTGCTGTGAATCGAAAAAAAAATGTGAAGTGGAAACTATTTTCAGAATGTTTCAGTTGAGTTTTAGTTTAGTTTAGTTTTTAGTTTAAGTTTAGTTTTGTAAGGAAATAAGTTTTTCTGTAATAGCCATTGAGAGACGGACAGTCAATGCCAAGTGGAGTTCGGCTTTCCAGACCAAATGGAATAATCTACAAGATGGATTCAGCAGAGGGAAGAAGTCCCACTTGTTTTGGAATGCACTGTTCCTTGATAAAGATTCACCTGTACTGTTTCTTTATCATGTGGACAGATGCAGAAAAAACAAGTGTGACTTCTTTTAGTATGCTGTGTCCCCTCAAGAAGATTCCATTATCCTGGAATAGTGGATCATGAAAATGTTTAGTGCTGTGAACAGGAAAAACATAGGAAAAGGCAGTTTAGTGCAGTGAACATAGAAAAAATGAATCTCCAAAAATGATTAAAAAAATTGAAAAATAAAAAAAAAATATAAAACAAAAGATCCAAAAAAAATAAAAAACCAAAAATCCAAAATATATATATATATATATATATATATATATATATATATATATATATATATATATATATATATATATATACATATATATATATATATATATATATATATATATATATATATATATATAAATATATATATATATATATAGTGGAAACATATTTTTAGGATAAGTTTCAGTTGAATTTTTCAGTTTACTGCTGTGAATCGAAAAAAAAAATGTGTAGTGGAAACTATTTTTAGAATAAGTTTCAGTTGTGTTTTAGTTTAGTTTAGTTTTTAGTTTCAGTTTAGTTTTGTAAGGAAACAAGTTTTCCTGTAATAGCCGTTGAGAGACAGACAGTCAATGCCAAGTGGAGTTCGGCCTTCCAGACCAAATGGAATAATCTACAAGATGGATTCAGCAGAGGGAAGAAGTCCCACTTGTTTTGGAATGCACTGTTCCTTGATAAAGATTCACTTGTACTGTTTCTTTATCAGGTGGACAGATGCAGAAGAAACAAGTATGACTTCTTTTAGTATTCTGTGTCCCTTCACGAATCTTCCATTGTGCTGGTGTAGTGGAACTGGAATATGTTTGCTGCTCTGAACACAGGAATAAATATAAAGTCCCAGAAATAAGGTGGATTCCAGCCCTCCAGATGTAAATGGAATAATCTACAAGATGGATTCAGCAGAGGGAAGAAGTCCCACTTGTTTTGGAATGCACTGTTCCTTGATAAAGATTCACTTGTACTGTTTCTTTATCAGGTGGACAGATGCAGAAGAAACAAGTATGACTTCTTTTAGTACTCTGTGTCCCTTCAAGAAGCTTCCATTGTGCTGGTGTAGTGGAACAGGAATATATTTGCTGCTCTGAACACAGGAATAAGTAAATAATCCCAGAAATAAATTGGATTCCAGCCCTACAGATGTGAATGGAATAATCTACAAGAAAGACTCAGCAGAGGGAAGAAGTCCCACTTGTTTTGGAATGCACTGTTCCTTGATAAAGATTCACTTGTACTGTTTCTTTATCAGGTGGACAGATGCAGAAGGAACAAGTATGACTTCTTTTAGTACGCTGTGTCCCCTCAAGAAGATTCCATTATCCTGGAATAGTGGATCATGAAAATGTTTAGTGCTGTGAACAGGAAAAACATAGGAAATGGCAGTTTAGTGCAGTGAACATAGAAAAAATTAATCTCCAAAAATGATTAAAAAGTTGAAAAATGAAAAAAAAAATATAAAACAATAAATCCAAAAAAAAAAAAAAAAAAAATCCAATATATATATATATATATATATATATATATATATATATATATATATATATATGTATATATATATATATATATATATATATATATATATATATATATATATATATATATATATATATATATATATATATATATATAGTGGAAACATAATTTTAGGATAAGTTTCAGTTGAATTTTTCAGTTTAGTGCTGTGAATCGAAAAAAAAATGTGGAGTGGAAACTATTTTCAGAATGTTTCAGTTGAGTTTTAGTTTAGTTTAGTTTTTAGTTTAAGTTTAGTTTTGTAAGGAAATAAGTTTTCCTGTAATAGCCATTGAGAGACGGACAGTCAATGCCAAGTGGAGTTCGGCTTTCCAGACCAAATGGAATAATCTACAAGATGGATTCAGCAGAGGGAAGAAGTCCCACTTGTTTTGGAATGCACTGTTCCTTGATAAAGATTCACCTGTACTGTTTCTTTATCAGGTGGACAGAGGCAGAAAAAACAAGTGTGACTTCTTTTAGTATGCTGTGTCCCCTCAAGAAGATTCCATTATCCTGGAATAGTGGATCATGAAAATGTTTAGTGCTGTGAACAGGAAAAACATAGGAAAAGGCAGTTTAGTGCAGTGAACATAGAAAAAATGAATCTCCAAAAATGATTAAAAAAATTGAAAAATAAAAAAAAATATAAAACAAAAAATCCAAAAAAAAATAAAAAACCAAAAATCCCCAAAAAAAAAATATATATATATATATAGTGGAAACATATTTTTAGGATAAGTTTCAATTGAATTTTTCAGTTTAGTGCTGTGAATCGAAAAAAAATGTGTAGTGGAAACTATTTTTAGAATAAGTTTCAGTTGTGTTTTAGTTTAGTTTAGTTTTTAGTTTCAGTTTAGTTTTGTAAGGAAACAAGTTTTCCTGTAATAGCCATTGAGAGACGAACAGTCAATGCCAAGTGGAGTTCGGCCTTCCAGACCAAATGGAATAATCTACAAGATGGATTCAGCAGAGGGAAGAAGTCCCACTTGTTTTGGAATGCACTGTTCCTTGATAAAGATTCACTTGTACTGTTTCTTTATCAGGTGGACAGATGCAGAAGAAACAAGTATGACTTCTTTTAGTATTCTGTGTCCCTTCACGAAGCTTCCATTGTGCTGGTGTAGTGGAACTGGAATATGTTTGCTGCTCTGAACACAGGAATAAATAAAAAATCCCAGAAATAAGGTGGATTCCAGCCCTCCAGATGTAAATGGAATAATCTACAAGATGGATTCAGCAGAGGGAAGAAGTCCCACTTGTTTTGGAATGCACTGTTCTTTGATAAAGATTCACTTGTACTGTTTCTTTATCAGGTGGACAGATGCAGAAAAAACAAGTATGACTTCTTTTAGTACGCTGTGTCCCTTCAAGAAGCTTCCATTGTGCTGGTGTAGTGGAACAGGAATATATTTGCTGCTCTGAACACAGGAATAAGTAAAAAATCCCAGAAATAAGTTGGATTCCAGCCCTACAGATGTAAATGGAATAATCTACAAAAAAGACTCAGCAGAGGGAAGAAGTCCCACTTGTTTTGGAATGCACTGTTCCTTGATAAAGATTCACTTGTACTGTTTCTTTATCAGGTGGACAGATGCAGAAGAAACAAGTATGACTTCTTTTAGTACGCTGTGTCCCCTCAAGAAGATTCCATTATCCTGGAATAGTGGATCATGAAAATGTTTAGTGCTGTGAACAGGAAAAACATAGGAAATGGCAGTTTAGTGCAGTGAACAAAGAAAAAATGAATCTCCAAAAATGATTAAAAAATTTGAAAAATTAAAAAATATATAAAACCAAAAATCAAAAAAAAAAAAATAAAAAACCAAAAATCCAAAAAAAAATTATAAAAAACCAAAAATTCAAAAAAAAAAAAATATATATATATATAGTGGAAACATATTTTTAGGATAAGTTTCTGTTGAATTTTTCAGTTTAGTGCTGTGAATCGAAAAAAAAAATGTGAAGTGGAAACTATTTTTAGAATGTTTCGGTTGAGTTTTAGTTTAGCTTAGTTTTTAGTTTAAGTTTAGTTTTGTAAGGATATAAGTTTTCCTGTAATAGCCATTGAGACACGGACAGTCAATGCCAAGTGGAGTTCGGCTTTCCAGACCAAATGGAATAATCTACAAGATGGATTCAGCAGAGGGAAGAAGTCCCACTTGTTTTGGAATGCACTGTTCCTTGATAAAGATTCACCTGTACTGTTTCTTTATCAGGTGGACAGATGCAGAAAAAACAAGTATGACTTCTTTTAGTACGCTGTGTCCCCTCAAGAAGATTCCATTATCCTGGAATAGTGGATCATGAAAATGTTTAGTGCTGTGAACAGGAAAAACATAGGAAATGGCAGTTTAGTGCAGTGAACATAGAAAAAATTAATCTCCAAAAATTATTAAAAAGTTGAAAAATGAAAAAAAAAATATAAAACAAAAGATCCAAAAAAAAAAAAAACCAAAAATCCAATATATATATATATATATATATATATATATATATATATATATATATATATATATATATATATATATATATATAGTGGAAACATAATTTTAGGATAAGTTTCAGTTGAATTTTTCAGTTTAGTGCTGTGAATCGAAAAAAAAAATGTGAAGTGGAAACTATTTTCAGAATGTTTCAGTTGAGTTTTAGTTTAGTTTAGTTTTTAGTTTAAGTTTAGTTTTGTAAGGAAATAAGTTTTCCTGTAATAGCCATTGAGAGACGGACAGTCAATGCCAAGTGGAGTTCGGCTTTCCAGACCAAATGGAATAATCTACAAGATGGATTCAGCAGAGGGAAGAAGTCCCACTTGTTTTGGAATGCACTGTTCCTTGATAAAGATTCACCTGTACTGTTTCTTTATCAGGTGGACAGATGCAGAAAAAACAAGTGTGACTTCTTTTAGTATGCTGTGTCCCCTCAAGAAGATTCCATTATCCTGGAATAGTGGATCATGAAAATGTTTAGTGCTGTGAACAGGAAAAACATAGGAAAAGGCAGTTTAGTGCAGTGAACATAGAAAAAATGAATCTCCAAAAATGATTAAAAAAATTGAAAAATAAAAAAAAATATAAAACCAAAAATCCACAAAAAAATAAAAAACCAAAAATCCCCCAAAAATATATATATATATATATATATATATATATATATATATATATATATATATATATATATATATATATATATATATATAGTGGAAACATATTTTTAGGATAAGTTTCAATTGAATTTTTCAGTTTAGTGCTGTGAATCGAAAAAAAATGTGTAGTGGAAACTATTTTTAGAATAAGTTTCAGTTGTGTTTTAGTTTAGTTTAGTTTTTAGTTTCAGTTTAGTTTTGTAAGGAAACAAGTTTTCCTGTAATAGCCATTGAGAGACGGACAGTCAATGCCAAGTGGAGTTCGGCCTTCCAGACCAAATGGAATAATCTACAAGATGGATTCAGCAGAGGGAAGAAGTCCCACTTGTTTTGGAATGCACTGTTCCTTGATAAAGATTCACTTGTACTGTTTCTTTATCAGGTGGACAGATGCAGAAGAAACAAGTATGACTTCTTTTAGTATTCTGTGTCCCTTCACGAAGCTTCCATTGTGCTGGTGTAGTGGAACTGGAATATGTTTGCTGCTCTGAACACAGGAATAAATAAAAAATCCCAGAAATAAGGTGGATTCCAGCCCTCCAGATGTAAATGGAATAATCTACAAGATGGATTCAGCAGAGGGAAGAAGTCCCACTTGTTTTGGAATGCACTGTTCTTTGATAAATATTCACTTGTACTGTTTCTTTATCAGGTGGACAGATGCAGAAAAAACAAGTATGACTTCTTTTAGTACGCTGTGTCCCTTCAAGAAGCTTCCATTGTGCTGGTGTAGTGGAACAGGAATATATTTGCTGCTCTGAACACAGGAATGAGTAAAAAATCCCAGAAATAAGTTGGATTCCAGCCCTACAGATGTGAATGGAATAATCTACAAGAAAGACTCAGCAGAGGGAAGAAGTCCCACTTGTTTTGGAATGCACTGTTCCTTGATAAAGATTCACTTGTACTGTTTCTTTATCAGGTGGACAGATGCAGAAGAAACAAGTATGACTTCTTTTAGTACGCTGTGTCCCCTCAAGCAGATTCCATTATCCTGGAATAGTGGGTCATGAAAATGTTTAGTGCTGTGAACAGGAAAAACATAGGAAATGGCAGTTTAGTGCAGTGAACAAAGAAAAAATGAATCTCCAAAAATGATTAAAAAAATTGAAAAATTAAAAAATATATAAAACCAAAAATCAAAAAAAAAATAAAAAACCAAAAATCCAAAAAAAAATATAAAAAACCAAAAATTAAAAAAAAAAAAAAAAAAATATATATATATATATATATATATATATATATATATATATATATATATATATATATATATATATATATATATATATATATATATATATATATATAGTGGAAACATATTTTTAGGATAAGTTTCAGTTGAATTTTTCAGTTTAGTGCTGTGAATCGAAAAAAAAAATGTGAAGTGGAAACTATTTTTAGAATGTTTCGGTTGAGTTTTAGTTTAGCTTAGTTTTTAGTTTAAGTTTAGTTTTGTAAGGATATAAGTTTTCCTGTAATAGCCATTGAGAGACGGACAGTCAATGCCAAGTGGAGTTCGGCTTTCCAGACCAAATGGAATAATCTACAAGATGGATTCAGCAGAGGGAAGAAGTCCCACTTGTTTTGGAATGCACTGTTCCTTGATAAAGATTCCCTTGTACTGTTTCTTTATCAGGTGGACAGATGCAGAAAAAACACGTGTGACTTTTTTTAGAATGCCGTGTCCCCTGAAGAAGATTCCATTATCCTGGAATAGTGGATCATGAAAATGTTTAGTGTTGTGAACAGGAAAAACATAGGAAAAGGCAGTTTAGTGCAGTGAACATAGAAAAAATGAATCTCCAAAAATGATTAAAAAAATTGAAAAATTAAAAAAAATATAGAACCAAAAATCCAAAAAAAAATAAAAAACCAAAAATCCAAAAAAAATATAAAAAACCAAAAATCCAAAAAAAAAATAATATATATATAGTGGAAACATATTTTTAGGATAAGTTTCAGTTGAATTTTTCAGTTTACTGCTGTGAATCGAAAAAAAATGTGCAGTGGAAACTATTTTTAGAATAAGTTTCAGTTGTGTTTTAGTTTAGTTTAGTTTTTAGTTTCAGTTTAGTTTTGTAAGGAAACAAGTTTTCCTGTAATAGCCATTGAGAGACGGACAGTCAATGCCAAGTGGAGTTCGGCCTTCCAGACCAAATGGAATAATCTACAAGATGGATTCAGCAGAGGGAAGAAGTCCCACTTGTTTTGGAATGCAATGTTCCTTGATAAAGATTCACTTGTACTGTTTCTTTATCAGGTGGACAGATGCAGAAGAAACAAGTATGACTTCTTTTAGTATTCTGTGTCCCTTCACGAAGCTTCCATTGTGCTGGTGTAGTGGAACTGGAATATGTTTGCTGCTCTGAACACAGGAATAAGTAAAAAATCCCAGAAATAAGGTGGATTCCAGCCCTACAGATGTGAATGGAATAATCTACAAGAAAGACTCAGCAGATGGAAGAAGTCCCAGCAGAGGGAAGAAGTCCCACTTGTTTTGGAATGCACTGTTCCTTGATAAAGATTCACTTGTACTGTTTCTTTATCAGGTGGACAGATGCAGAAAAAACAAGTATGACTTCTTTTAGTACGCTGTGTCCCTTCAAGAAACTTCCATTGTGCTGGTGTAGTGGAACAGGAATATGTTTGCTGCTCTGAACACAGGAATAAGTAAAAAATCCCAGAAATAAGGTGGATTCCAGCCCTACAGATGTGAATGGAATAATCTACAAGAAAGACTCAGCAGATGGAAGAAGTCCCAGCAGAGGGAAGAAGTCCCACTTGTTTTGGAATGCACTGTTCCTTGATAAAGATTCACTTGTACTGTTTCTTTATCAGGTGGACAGATGCAGAAGAAACAAGTATGACTTCTTTTAGTACGCTGTGTCCCCTCAAGCAGATTCCATTATCCTGGAATAGTGGATCATGAAAATGTTTAGTGCTGTGAACAGGAAAAACATAGGAAATGGCAGTTTAGTGCAGTGAACAAAGAAAAAATGAATCTCCAAAAATGATTAAAAAAATTGAAAAATTAAAAAATATATAAAACCAAAAATCAAAAAAAAAATAAAAAACCAAAAATCCAAAAAAAAATATAAAAAACCAAAAATTAAAAAAAAAAAAAAAAATATATATATATATATATATATAGTGGAAACATATTTTTAGGATAAGTTTCAGTTGAATTTTTCAGTTTAGTGCTGTGAATCGAAAAAAAAAATGTGAAGTGGAAACTATTTTTAGAATGTTTCGGTTGCGTTTTAGTTTAGCTTAGTTTTTAGTTTAAGTTTAGTTTTGTAAGGATATAAGTTTTCCTGTAATAGCCATTGAGAGACGCACAGTCAATGCCAAGTGGAGTTCGGCTTTCCAGACCAAATGGAATAATCTACAAGATGGATTCAGCAGAGGGAAGAAGTCCCACTTGTTTTTGAATGCACTGTTCCTTGATAAAGATTCACTTGTACTGTTTCTTTATCAGGTGGACAGATGCAGAAAAAACAAGTGTGACTTTTTTTAGAATGCCGTGTCCCCTGAAGAAGATTCCATTATCCTGGAATAGTGGATCATGAAAATGTTTAGTGTTGTGAACAGGAAAAACATAGGAAAAGGCAGTTTAGTGCAGTGAACATAGAAAAAATGAATCTCCAAAAATGATTAAAAAAATTGAAAAATTAAAAAAAAATATAAAACCAAAAATCCAAAAAAAAATAAAAAACCAAAAATCCAAAAAAAATATAAAAAACCAAAAATCCAAAAAAAAAATTATATATATATATAGTGGAAACATATTTTTAGGATAAGTTTCAGTTGAATTTTTCAGTTTACTGCTGTGAATCGAAAAAAAATGTGCAGTGGAAACTATTTTTAGAATAAGTTTCAGTTGTGTTTTAGTTTAGTTTAGTTTTTAGTTTCAGTTTAGTTTTGTAAGGAAACAAGTTTTCCTGTAATAGCCATTGAGAGACGGACAGTCAATGCCAAGTGGAGTTCGGCTTTCCAGACCAAATGGATTAATCTACAAGATGGATTCAGCAGAGGGAAGAAGTCCCACTTGTTTTGGAATGCAATGTTCCTTGATAAAGATTCACTTGTACTGTTTCTTTATCAGGTGGACAGATGCAGAAGAAACAAGTATGACTTCTTTTAGTATTCTGTGTCCCTTCACGAAGCTTCCATTGTGCTGGTGTAGTGGAACTGGAATATGTTTGCTGCTCTGAACAAAGGAATAAATAAAAAATCCCAGAAATAAGGTGGATTCCAGCCCTCCAGATGTAAATGGAATAATCTACAAGATGGATTCAGCAGAGGGAAGAAGTCCCACTTGTTTTGGAATGCAATGTTCCTTGATAAAGATTCACTTGTACTGTTTCTTTATCAGGTGGACAGATGCAGAAAAAACAAGTATGACTTCTTTTAGTACGCTGTGTCCCTTCAAGAAACTTCCATTGTGCTGGTGTAGTGGAACAGGAATATGTTTGCTGCTCTGAACACAGGAATAAGTAAAAAATCCCAGAAATAAGGTGGATTCCAGCCCTACAGATGTGAATGGAATAATCTACAAGAAAGACTCAGCAGATGGAAGAAGTCCCAGCAGAGGGAAGAAGTCCCACTTGTTTTGGAATGCACTGTTCCTTGATAAAGATTCACTTGTACTGTTTCTTTAACAGGTGGACATATGCAGAAGAAACAAGTATGACTTCTTTTAGTACGCTGTGTCCCTTCAAGAAGCTTCCATTGTGCTGGTGTAGTGGAACAGGAATATGTTTGCTGCTCTGAACACAGGAATAAGTAAAAAATCCCAGAAATATGGTGGATTCCAGCCCTCCAGATGTAAATGGAATAATCTACAAGATGGATTCAGCAGAGGGAAGAAGTCCTACTAGTTTTGGAATGCACTGTTCCTTGATAAAGATTCACCTGTACTGTTTCTTTATCAGGTGGACAGATGCAGAAAAAACAAGTATGACTTCTTTTAGTACGCTGTGTCCCCTCAAGAAGATTCCATTATCCTGGAATAGTGGATCATGAAAATGTTTAGTGTTGTGAACAGGAAAAAAGTAGTAAAAGGCAGTTTAGTTCAGTGAACATGAAAAAATGAAAACACAAGAAAGATTAAAAAAATTTAAAAATGCAAAAAAAATATAAAACCAAAAAATCCAAAAAAAAAATATAAAACCAAACCCCCCCCCCCCCCAAAAAAAATATATATATATATAGTGTAAACATATTTTTAGGATAAGTTTCAGTTGAATTTTTCAGTTTAGTGCTGTAAATCGAAAAAAAAATGTGTAGTGGAAACTATTTTTAGAATAAGTTTCAGTTGAATTTTAGTTTAGTTTAGTTTTTAGTTTTAGTTTAGTTTTGTAAGGAAATAAGTTTTCCTGTAATAGCCATTGAGAGACGGACAGTCAATACCAAGTGGAGTTCGGCCTTCCAGACCAAATGGAATAATCTACAAGATGGATTCAGCAGAGGGAAGAAGTCCCACTTGTTTTGGAATGCACTGTTCCTTGATAAAGATTCACTTGTACTGTTTCTTTATCAGGTGGACAGATGCAGAAGAAACAAGTATGACTTCTTTTAGTACGCTGTGTCCCCTCAAGAAGATTCCATTATCCTGGAATAGTGGATCATGAAAATGTTTAGTGCTGTGAACAGGAAAAACATAGGAAAAGGCAGTTTAGTGCAGTGAACATAGAAAAAATGAATCTCCAAAAATGATTAAAAAAATTGAAAAATTAAAAAAAAATATAAAACAAAAAATCCAAAATAAATAAAAAACCAAAAATCCAAAAAAAATTTAAATAACCAAAAATCCGAATATATATATATATATATATATATATATATATATATATATATATATATATATATATATATATATATATATATATATATATATATATATATATATATATATATATATATATATATATATATATATATATATATATATAGTGGAAACCTATTTTTAGGATAAGTTTCAGTTGAATTTTTCAGTTTAGTGCTGTGAATCGAAAAAAAAAAATGTGTAGTGGAAACTATTTTTAGAATAATTTTCAGTTGTGTTTTGGTTTAGTTTAGTTTTTAGTTTCAGTTTAGTTTTGTAAGGAAACAAGTTTTCCTGTAATAGCCATTGAGAGACGGACACTCAATGCCAAGTGGAGTTCGGCCTTCCAGACCAAATGGAATAATCTACAAGATGGATTCAGCAGAGGGAAGAAGTCGCACTTGTTTTGGAATGCACTGTTCCTTGATAAAGATTCACTTGTACTGTTTCTTTATCAGGTGGACAGATGCAGAAGAAACAAGTATGACTTCTTTTAGCATTCTGTGTCCCTTCACGAAGCTTCCATTGTGCTGGTGTAGTGGAACTGGAATATGTTTGCTGCTCTGAACAAAGGAATAAATAAAAAATCCCAAAAAATAAGGTGGATTCCAGCCCTCCAGATGTAAATGGAATAATCTACAAGATGGATTCAGCAGAGGGAAGAAGTCTCACTTGTTTTGGAATGCACTGTTCCATGATAAAGATTCACTTGTACTGTTTCTTTATCAGGTGGACAGATGCAGAAAAAACAAGTATGACTTCTTTTAGTACGCTGTGTCCCTTCAAGAAGCTTCCATTGTGCTGGTGTAGTGGAACAGGAATATGTTTGCTGCTCTGAACACAGGAATAAGTAAAAAATCCCAGAAATAAGGTGGATTCCAGCCCTACAGATGTGAATGGAATAATCTACAAGAAAGACTCCGCAGAGGGAAGAAGTCCCACTTGTTTTGGAATGCACTGTTCCTTGATAAAGATTCAATTGTACTGTTTCTTTATCAGGTGGACAGATGCATAAAAAACAAGTATGAGTTCTTTTAGTATGCTGTGTCCCTTCAAGAAGCTTCCATTGTGCTGGTGTAGTGGAACAGGAATATGTTTGCTGCTCTGAACACAGGAATAAGTAAAAAACCCCAGAAATAAGGTGGATTCCAGCCCTCCAGATGTAAATGGAATAATCTACAAGATGGATTCAGCAGAGGGAAGAAGTCCCACTAGTTTTGGAATGCACTGTTCCTTGATAAAGATTCACCTGTACTGTTTCTTTATCAGGTGGACAGATGCAGAAGAAACAAGTATATATGACTTCTTTTAGTACGTTGTGTCCCCTCAAGAAGATTCCATTATCTTGGAATAGTGGATCATGAAAATGTTTAGTGCTGTGAACAGGAAAAACATAGGAAATGGCAGTTTAGTGCAATGAACAGAGAAAAAATTAATCTCCAAAAATTATTAAAAAATTGAAAAATGAAAAAAATATAAAACCAAAAATCCAAAAAAAATAAAAAGCCAAAAATCCAAAAAAAAATATAAAAAACCAAAAATCCAAAAAAAAAAAAAAAATATATATATATATATAGTGGAAACATATTTTTAGGATAAGTTTCAGTTGAATTATTCAGTTCAGTGCTGTGAATCGAAAATAAATGTGAAGTGGAAACTATTTTTAGAATAAGTTTCAGTTGAGTTTGAGTTTAGTTTAGTTTTAGTTTAGTTTTCTAAGGATATATGTTTATCTGTAATAGCCATTGAGATATGGACAGTCAATGCCGAGTGGAGTTTGGCCTTCCAGACCAAATGGAATAATCTACAAGATGGATTCAGCAGAGGGAAGAAGTCCCACTTGTTTTGGAATGCACTGTTCCTTGATAAAGATTCACTTGTACTGTTTCTTTATCAGGTGGACAGATGCAAAAGAAACAAGTATGACTTCTTTTAGTACGCTGTGTCCCTTCAAGAATATTCCATTATCCTGGAATAGTGGATCATGAAAATGTTTAGTGCTGTGAACAGGAAAAACATAGGAAATGGCAGTTTCGTGCAGTAAACATAGAAAAAATGAATCTCCAAAAATTATTAAAAAATTGAAAAATGAAAAAAAAAATATAAAACAAAAAATCGAAAAAAAATATAAAAACAAAAATCAAAAAAAATATATATATAGTGGAAACATATTTTTAGGATAAGTTTCAATTGAATTTTTCAGTTTAGTGCTGTGAAACGAAAAAAAATGTGTAGTGGAAACTATTTTTAGAATAAGTTTCAGTTGAGTTTTAGTTTAGTTTATGTTTATTTTTAGTTTAGTTTTGTAAGGAAATAAGTTTTCCTGTAATAGCCATTGAGAGACGGACAGTCAATTCCAAGTGGAGTTCGGCCTTCCAGACCAAATGGAATAATCTACAAGATGGATTCAGCAGAGGGAAGAAGTCCCACTTGTTTTGGAATGCACTGTTCCTTGATAAAGATTCACTTGTACTGTTTCTTTATCAGGTGGACAGATCAGAAGAAACAAGTATGACTTCTTTTAGTATTCTGTGTCCCTTCACGAAGCTTCCATTGTGCTGGTGTAGTGGAACTGGAATATGTTTGTTGCTCTGAACACAGGAATAAATAAAAAAATCCAAGAAATAAGGTGGATTCCAGCCCTCCAGATGTAAATGGAATAATCTACAAGATGGACTCAGCAGAGGGAAGATGTCCCACTTGTTTTGGAATGCACTGTTCCTTGATAAAGATTCACTTGTACTGTTTCTTTATCAAGTGGACAGATGCAGAAGAAAAAAGTCAGACTTCTTTTAATACGCTGTGTCCCTTCAAGAAGCTTCTATTGTGCTGGTGTAGTGGAACTGGAATATGTTTGCTGCTCTGAACACAGGAATAAATAAAAAATCCAAGAAATAAGGTGGATTCCAGCCCTCCAGATGTAAATATTAATTTCTGGGACCCTGGACATTTCTTCATCATCGACATAAAATATTCGTTTAAGATACATGACCACAAGGGAACGCTTCATAACCCTTTTGCCACAGTGTCTGGGAGAGATTAAAAAGTAATATGATGGTTGATATTTAATACAGCGCAGAGTGAGCGCAACTTGAGCTATAAAATACACCACTGTGAAGTATTTATACTCTTTCTGGATTATACGGCGTTCCCCGACAGGCTCTCTCTCTCTCTCTCTCTCTCTCTCTCTCTCTCTCTCTCTCTCTCTCTCTCTCTCTCTCTCTCTCTCTCTCTCTCTCTCTACTCAACGTTTTACGAGGCCCCCATAACTCCCAGAGCCAAAACTTTTTAAAACAATATCAAAACTTTTGGGAAATGAAAAGTGATTTGTCTGATACTTGCGCTTTTTTTCAGGTAAAGTTTAGATTGATTTTCCATAAATTTTCGTTAAATATGCCTCGTTGGTAAAGACACATATTCCCCCATTATTCTTTTTTTTTTTTTTTGGGGGGGGGGGCGTCTAATTATGACAATGGGAAATTTAAGAGTGATTTCTCCAAAGTGGCCAGTTTTGTGAGAGAGAGAGAGAGAGAGAGAGAGAGAGAGAGAGAGAGAGAGAGAGAGAGAGAGAGAGAGAGAGAGAGAGAAGCAGTAAATATAATAGTGGAAAGCCAACCAGATTTAATCTTACTCATTAGTTGTTAGTTAGGTAAAGCCGTTTCCTATGTAAGAGGAGGGAGCAGCAACATATAAACAAATAGTTTAATCAAGATTAACTACGTCATTGAATTGGAAAATTTAGAGAGAGAGAGAGAGAGAGAGAGAGAGAGAGAGAGAGAGAGAGAGAGAGAGAGAGAGAGAGAGAGAGAGAGGGGGGGGGGACGCAAAATGAAGCATATATTAACGATATCCGTCTTGTTAAGGATCCCTAACTGCAGTTTTTAACATACTTTTGATGTTTCATGAAACTGCACTTTTTTCTTCTTAACTAATGGCTTCACAAGTTCAAACTTGCTGCAAATACTTTATGTTGAACAAGTTGACATAAGTCTCTTTTCATAGTTTAGACATGCCAGATCTATTCTAACGTTATTACAGAAAATATCGTATATTATTTTATTCATTACGTCTCATATATATATCATAAATTTCTTCATTTCCTTTCCTTACTGGGCTATTTTCCATGCTGGAGCTCTAGGGCTTGTAGCTTCCTACTTTTGCAACTAATGTTATAGCTTGCCTAGCTAATAATAATAATAATAATAATAATAATTATTATAATGATAATAATAATAATAATAATAATTTTAAAATGATTATTAATAATAATAATAATAAAAATAATAATATAATAATAATAATAATGACAATAATAATAATAATAATAATAATAATAATAATATGAGAAGACGTATGTTATGTCCTAAATTTTACAACATCATGAGCTGAATTATCACACAAGCAGTTCATTCTTCTATTAGCTTAGGGGTATTTTAAAACGCTCGTCTTGCTTTAGTAAAAAGCACGTTAAATTCCACCAGCAGCTACAAGCCATTTCTGAATGATGCTGCATCTTGGAACCTGGCTGTAAGTGATGAGTTATCGTTCAAGTGGAGGGGTTTTTTTCCAGTTTAGTTTTGAAAATGAATGCCAACCTTTGATACTTAAAGTTATCTCTCTAAACTCTGACGTATTTTCAGAACTTCTAAAAAAACTTTTTCTGAGATGTTGGACAAATTATTGTTACTGTTGGTAAGCTGATTCCTTACATAAGAGTTGGCAATCTGAGCTAGTCCACAAGATATTTTACTCTCTCTCTCTCTCTCTCTCTCTCTCTCTCTCTCTCTATATATATATATATATATATATATATATATATATATATATATATATATATAAAGAGAGAGAGAGAGAGAGAGAGAGAGAGAGAGAGAGAGAGAGAGAGAGAGAGAGAGAGAGAGAGAGAGAGAGAGAGAGATAATTTGCCATTAAAATTGTATTTGCACATATATAGCAACGTTGCTAGCGGGACTTTTAGAAAACTTGAAAAAACTCGTAAAGACGACAGGTACCTTGCCATGGTAGAAAATCCCCATCTGTAGAATAATGAACAAATTATTCATAACATATCTGGCAATCATTCATCTATTCACTATGCTGAAAATGACGAATAGTAGTAGCTACTACAGGGGATCCAGGGAAAAGGCAAGAATGATGCTTTGTAATTTTGTTTGAGTGAATTTCGTAAATCTTCACTGTCATATCTTAATATCTGGATCCAAGAGAAAGAATTACATCTTTAAAATTTCTTTCGGAAGGCGAATAATATGTTGTCATAAAAATATTCAATTTTGAATGGTGATAAACATGATGGAGATAGGCCTTTCAAAGTGGCCACATAAAACAAAAGTCAGTAACATTAACATATGTGACTAACGGGTTTGAACAACTGAAACAAAAATAGTGGAATGTAATTCGTATTATCACTTCGAGATTAAAATGTTCATCACAGTTGGACAACATTATTTGTGTTTCTCATTGCAGTTATAAGTGTTTTAAATTGTGCGAATACCCGGGAATTCAAAAGGAAATTAGTAAATTTTGTTTCAAAATTTCTTTATTTTTTTTTACGACTTTTCAGTATGAAGGCCACTTTATCTGAAGACCAAATATTTATTAAAGTTACAAACTAAGTTTTATGTTTTTTGTGCTATTGTGCCTTACAATCATTATTCTTATACTTATGATAATTACTATCGTCATTTACTATAACTATATTGCATCACTGGTCGATCAATCTGAAAAATCAAGAAACCTTGAGTCTGGAGGAAAAAAAAAAAAAAAAAAAAAAAAAAAAAAAAAAAAAAAAAAAAAAAAAAAAAAAGCGAGACGGCCTGTGGATTTAACCATATCTTTCCAATACAGTTCATAAAAACTATAATGTTATCTACGACGTGAACTACACCCGTAAGTGGGAAAATGCTTCTAAAAGGAAACAATTATTATTGTTGTTGCTATCACCGTTCTATCTGTAGGTAATAACACTGTTCATGATTACGGAAGATGGAAAATACATACATTAGTGTGAGGTATATATAGGAAGTATGATCTCTAATACAGGGTCTTTAGAATTGGAGTTTAATGAAAGATTGAAAAGAGCAAATTAGACAATGTCTAGGTTAAGTAACATTTGGAAATCAAATCGCTTGAAATTACATATATAAATCAGGCTATATATATATATATATATATATAATATATATATATATATATATATATATATAATATATATATATATATATACGTATATCTTCTCACCATAATGTAAGTATTTCCATTCTCTGTAATAATATTACCTACAGATAGATCGATGTTACCGTATGGACACGGGTCGTGGTATGTCAATGAAACAATATCCAACAGATTTTGTAGATTTGAGAACAAATCCCTCAGAAGAATATTGGGAGTTGAGTAGCAGGACAGGATCAGAAATGAAACTATAAGAGAGATTACTGAAGTGCCAGATGTGGATGAGATCATAGTGAAGGGTAGATGGAGAGGTAGGCTATATCGCACTCCCCAAGAGAGATTAGTTCACCAAACTTTCAACTGGTATCCACAAGGCACGAGAAGAGTTAGAAGACCCAGACCTATATGCCTGAGGACTATGAAGCGGGAAGCAGGAGATGATGAATGGAGATGTAGATTTAAAAGCTCAAGATCGAGACGACTGGCGAAATCTAACTGAGACCCTTTGCGTCAATCGGCGTAGGAGGAGATGATGATATGTAAGAATATATAGTATATACACACATACAAGTATATATGTATTTACATATACATACACATATATGTATGTGTATGTATGCATACCCACACATATGTATCTCTACCCTGATCATAACTGCTCATGTGTTTGTGCCTTTGGCCTTGATCTTCGTCAGCACAATTGAATAAACTATATACAATTAGTTAAATGCCTAGATCATGAATGTTTGTGTGACAGTATATCAGTCTTCTTTCTCCGCCACGCAACGGATCCTTCATGCATCATTAGACGAGTTGAAAAGTGATTAAGAAGGGGAGTTACATGTTGAGAGAGAGAGAGAGAGAGAGAGAGAGAGAGAGGAGAGAGAGAGAGAGAGAGAGAGAGAGAGAGAGAGAGATGACTTTCATGAAAGAGTGTTATGTCATGATTATCATCTTATAATGGGAAAAGAGGGATCAACTGGGGAAAGAACTCTGATAAGGGGAACTCGAGAGAAAGATGGAAAATCTGGAGGAGGATAAAAATGGAAAAGGGAAAGGCGAGAGAGATTAAAGCTAAAATAAAATTGTTAAGATAAGAATAACGAAATAGGGGTTGAATGATGCAGAAGAGAAAACATGACAAGCGGAAATAAAAATAAACAGTTGGGGAGAATAAAAGAAAAAAAAAGAGATGTGGGGAGAAGAACAAGGAAGATAAAACATAAAAAAAAAAAAAATAAATAAATAAAGGAAAGGGAAGGTAAGAAGAAATCAGTCTTTCGAATTCTCTATTGTGCCATAAGGGATTCTTTAAAGGATGTCTTGGAAAGTCACCTAAGAGAATGTATAAATATTCTCTTCTCTCGGTGTTCTAAAAAGGAACATTCCGTACTTAATTAAATTCTACTGCCACGACGATCCATATTTCTTTTAATTAAGATGTGTGATAGGCGCTTACGGGTGGCCCTTATGCCGCCATAACCTTCGCGTTTTATGGCAAATGCCATCAGAAATATATCCACCACCCTGCTGGAGGGCCGTCCTTAGAAGAAGAAGAAGAAGAAGAAGAAGAAGAAATGGAGGAGAAAATATATGGATATTATGAATAGGAAGATGACTGGAGAGGAAGGAGAAGAAGAAATGGAGGAGAAAAAATATGGATATTATGAATAGGAAGATGACTGTAGAAGAAAATGAGAAGAAAAAAATAACGATATTATGAATAGGAGGTAGATGACTGGAGAAGAAGAAAATGAGAAGAAAAAATATGTATAATATGAATAAGAGAAAGATGATTAGAGAAGAATAAAAGGGGATATGAAAAAAAGGTATATTATAAATAGAAGGAAGATGATTGGAGAAGAAGAAGAAAAGGAGGAGAAGAAAGAATAAAAATACTATGAATAGGAGGAAGGTGATTGGAGAAGAAGAAAGAATAAGGGTATTATGAATAAAAGCAAGGTGAATGGAGTAGAAAAAGAAGAAAATGAGGAGGAGAAAGAGTAAGGATATCATGAATTGGAGGAAGGTGATTATAATAATGAAGACAATAAGAAAGACGTTTTTGATAAGGGGGAAAATGTTTGAAAAGAAAACAGTGAGAGGGAAAGAAGCAACAATAATAGTGGCCATGAGTGGAAGAAAGAAAAAGCTATGAAAATGATGATGATGATGATAGCGGGGAGAATGGTTGAAGAAAAGGTTGATTCTAGTGATGAGAGTCAAGATGTGAATGTGAGGAGAGATGGAGCACGGACGAACAGAAAAGAAAGCTAAAGAAGAACAAGCCGGAGGAGAAGAGATAAAAAAAAAAGTTCTAAGGGTCACTTTTTTTATGTAACCTTCTGGTTTCTGAATTGACATTTTGCGAGATATCCTCCGTCATTAAGACAGGGGCTGTTTTTTATCAAAAGAGAGTCGGAGGCAAAGCGCGAAATACACAATTTCACACTTGTTTATTTATGAGTTCGCTCGTGTGATTCCTACCACGGTCATCTGACTATGAATGATTACATTACAGGTGTTTTTAGACGTGAACCTTGCAAAGATGTGCACGATAGCTTTTTTCTGGGATTTTATGGGAATATTACGAGAGAGAGAGAGAGAGAGAGAGAGAGAGAGAGAGAGAGAGAGAGAGAGAGAGAGAGAGAGTATAGTAGTAGTAGTAGTAGTAGTAGTAGTAGTAGTAGTAGTATTTATAATCAATGACGGGAATTTCAGTCTATAATTTCTTCTTTTGGGGCATTTGCTGGTTTTAAATAAAGCTTGACTTAGAAAGTAGAGGGTAATTTGCTTCTTTTTATTAATCATTCATAAAACTACTCGAAGCTGATCTTGATTCTCTGATGATTAAACAAGTCAAAGACCAAAACAATTTAGCAGATATTTCAAGAGCCTTTGGAAAACATATCCCGAACAGAAACTAAAAAGAATGATTTCTTTAAAGTATATATATATATATATATATATATATATATATATATATATATATATATATATATATATATATACACACACACACATTATATATATATACATATATATATATATATATATATATATATATATATATATATATATATATATATATATATACACACACACATTATATATATATACATATATATATATATATATATATATATATATATATATATATATATATATATATACACATACATATATATATATATACATACATATATATATATATATATATATATATATATATATATATATATATACACATATACGATAACATAATAAAACCGAGAATAACCAGCGACAGCTACCAGAAGTCATCCTTTGTATCTCAAAACCAAAAACTAAGAGATAATTCTATATCGACAGCACCAAGTGGATTATGATATTTCCTTATTAAACAAGTGTCTTTTTTTATCCTTGAGTAAGTGGTGCCAAAGGCGCCGAGTTTGAGGTTCTCAAAAGGTAATATCTTTACTTCCCAGCTGATGCTGCTGTATATATGAATAATATATAATATATATAATATATAATATATACAGTATATATCACAAATATAATAAAACACAAGTGTCCGGTTATACATAAAAATGTAAATATTTCTTTTCGCTAACCTCAGCTCTCCATGTCCCTCAGGTAGTGGGGAGAGAGAGTAGTCATACACTATATATATATATATATATATATATATATATATATATATATATATATATATATATATATATATATATATATATATATATATACACACACAAAGGCACTTTTCCAATTTTGGGATGTCGCCAAAATAAAAATAAAAAACAAAAGGGGACTTTACTTCTCTTTGCTCCCAGCCTGATAAGGTATTCAGACGAGTTTGGTTGATACTGCTATGGTCCCGCAGCCCACCCTTTCCCGTTATCCACCACAAGCGAAGCTTCATATGCTAAATCCCCTTCTGCCACTACCTTATCTGTTACCAAGACGACTGGAGGAGGCAGCAGGGCCTATCGGAACTGCGTCACAATCGCTCGCCATTCATTCCTATTTCTAGCACGTTCTATCCTCCCATCACCTAGAGCTTTCCTCACTACATCCATCCACCCAAACCTTGGCCTTCCTACTGTACTCCTCCTAACAACTCTCGCTTTCATCACCTTCTTCAGCGGCGGCCATTTTCCATTCTCTCTACATGGCCAAACCACCTTAACACATTCATATCCACTATAGCTGCTAACTAATTTCTTACACCCGATTTCACCCTCACGAGTTCGTTCCTAACACTATCTAATCGAGATAAACCAGTTATATACTCCTCAGACACTTCTCGAACACATGTTTTTTCAACTTCTCGTAAGTAGCTTATTCATTGCTTCTCTATTTCCTTTCCTCACTGGGTTGCTTTTTCTATTGGAGCCTTTGGGTTTGTATTGTATAGCTTCCTGCTTTTCCAAATGTCAAAGATTCTATTTTCTCCAATATTTGTACGATTTATAACATAAGAACCGGTTGAAATCATATTTCTGCCAAATACATTAAAAGACTAAATTTACTGCTTTCCAGGAATTTAACCTTTCTGCTAATGGGGATAAAAAACTTTACACGGAACAAACAATAACTAAAAATAATAATAATAAATTATTCTGAATATATCAAAAAGTGTCGTATTCAAGTAGTAGTAATGAAAGTAGAGAAAACTCATTAAGAACAAAATTCTATCATCTTATCAGAGCAGTTTGCACGAAAGTATCATTTACACACAGTTTTTCTTGTTCTTATAAAGTACAAAAATACTCCCATCTTCCCATCAAAGATAATGAAAACCTTTAACATGCAACTTGTGTCGATGGAAAGATAAAAGAGAATTTTTTCTTAATCCCCGCCTCACTTTTTTTTTAGTGAACCCAGCAGTAGCTGACAGGCGGCATCGCACTTTTTGTTGTCATTTTCTCCTTACTTTTTTTTTTTATCATCTGTTCACTTGTTTTTCTTTGGAGATAATTTTTTACCTTTTCTGAATGATACTGGCGTCTAAATGTTTCTTTACTATTTTTGCAATTTTATATTGAAGTCCTTGTTATATATGATAGATCTAATTTAATGTTGTTAATTACTTTAAATTATCATATTTTGGTTGTTATTAATTCTCATATAGTTTATTTATTTCCTTGTTTCCTTTCCTCACTGTGCTATGTTTTCCTGTTGGAGCCTTTGGGCTTATATAGCATCACTCTTTTCCAACTAGGGTTGTAGCTCAACTAGTAATAATACAATAATACATAGGGTACATATAAAAATAATTGTATTACGTTCATTAATAAGCTCCACTAATAAGAAGGGATCGGGAGGTAAAATCCCAACTAAGAAATGTTAAGTACCATCCCGATACACGGATTAACACCCTAAATCTTCATAGTTATATAGCAAAACGAATCATGTATGAAAGAGAGTGGCCAAGACTATAAAAAGATAAGTCTAAGCATGGAGTTTATCTCCCATATATAATTAATATTATACACAGGGGAGACATATATTGCGTTTAAAATGTTGAATTGATTTTTTAAAATGTGGGTCATGTGGTATACCATGGAACCATGAAAACTTGCATTACGATGTAAAAATCAAGAGGCTTGATAGCAAGCTGGAAGAAAGGAAACGTACTGGAGGTTAAGAATAGGCTACACTGTGGCTGCTGCTTACAGTGCACAGCATAAAATGCAATGACGGCAGTAAATCCATAAACATACGGAGATTTTTATATTTAGAACATATTTCCGATTGCATTTAAGCTAAGAGGCTCCTTTGAAGCTAATCTGTTTCTTTTGCTACCTATCAGCGGTTGTAGCTGTTCTTTGTGGAATTCTATCCGGATACAGATACCTTACTTTTATCTTATACTTCTCATTCACAGCAAGGTGTCCTGAGGGTTACTCTTATTGGGGGTGTTCATGTGCGATTCGCTGCTCTAATCATAATAACAATAATATACGCTATCAATTTCGCCTTAAATAATTGCTAATAATAACCTCCTGTTAGGTCAACCTTCTGGATGAGTAGGAGGGAGCGCTCCTGGTCTTGGTGTTTCACTGGTTGATGAATTGAACCCTCGAGGAAAATCTTATTGCTAATAATAATAATAATAATAATAATAATAATAATAATAATAATAATAATAATAATAATAATAATAATAATAAAAACACCCCTACCAGCATACACACTTTCGTTTGACTCGGACAATTTTAATAAGTTCCAACCTGATCCCCTTTGAGCATCCTTTAGGATTATTCTTTGCCTCCGAACTCCACCTCCGACGATATGGACGACTCTTATAAATCTCTTCGCACAAGGAAATACTTTCCACCACTTGGAATAGAATATTTGTGATCGTCATCTCACAGCGAGACTGAGAAATTGCTTCCATTGTGAATATGAAAAGCAATTTGTGGGAAAACGGGATTGGAACAAGGCTCCCTTCCTACAACCACTTTACCGACAAGGAGGTGCGAACGGCATTGTCCTAGTCCCCCTTTCCTTACACTACACCCCAAAACCCCAATTTATTTCTCCGGCCATATTTTTCTTCGCTTCGACTTCCAAGTGTATTTTCTGTATCACTCTCATTCAAAAATGTCTTCCCAATAGATTTAAAAATTGTGATGCTTTGGCATAATTTCATTGAGATTATGTATCATGTTGAAAAGTTCTACGAAATATTTCAGGGTTTTTTCTCATAAAGGTTTTAATAGTATCATTACCTCACCTGATATAATATCATAGAATTACAATAATTTTACGAAATATATAAATTACGACTGCATATCCTCTCTCTCTCTCTCTCTCTCTCTCTCTCTCTCTCTCTCTCTCTCTCTCTCTCTCTCTCTCTCTCTCTCTCTCTCTAAATAATAAACGATATCAATACACTGAAAACATTATTGGTTCCATCAATAAAACAATTACCCTTCCAAACCTTTGAAAATTCTTTGCCTGCTTCCCTTTTCCTTGACTCACCCCATATTCTATTCTTTAAAAAGCGAGTTATTGGTGGCCCTGGGGTTGAGCCCATTCTACTGCTCTAGAAGCTAGGAAGAAACATCAGTCAATAATAGATTTTTTAAATACGCCAAGAAAATCCGAATTGGCATGATATTTAAATCATCTTTATGAAAATTAGTTCTTATATGCATAAAATAAATGCCAAATGACCACTGACTACAGAAAAAACTGCCTATTCTTCAGTCGAATAGGTAATGGAAAGAAACTGAAAATATTCGACATAAATGAAAAGTAACCAAATGTGAACTATGCAGGGTTAGTGGTAGGACATAGGTTTGGATGACAGGTCCGCTGTCGTAGAGCTTTCAACACGAAACAGAGATGTGAAGAAATGGCTCCATAAATACCTGTATCACAGAATACAATAATGTTAATAGCGATTATGTGTTGGAAGCATATTTCTATTTCTAAACATGTTTTTGCTTAAGAAGTTTAGATATTATACGGTCAAAATCATGTAATCAAATGTGCCACAGACTGTGATTCGATGTTTGCCAAAAACAATTCGTCATAGAATTGGTTTCAAACCCTAGAATATTTCACCATCATCTCCTACGCCTATTAACGCAAAGGGCTTCTAGGAGGATTCATTGGCTAGATACATCAAAGGATAGCCAGTTCCTTGCGAAGGGCAGTGACTATCTAACTAATGCAAGTGACCCCTGCCGGTCCATACTAATTCTAGTAAGATCAACCGCCAGGCATCAGGAGTAAAAGCCGAAGAGACAGTTTGTATATTTCAAGTGAAAGTGAAATTTAAAGTTTCACCAGACAAGACACTTCGTTCGTGATGTGGTATGTCCTTAGACCGAGGAACCTGGCGAGTCTCAAGGGGAAGTGGGAAATGAAGTCTCACTAACTGTCACACCGTTCTATAAGAACCTGCCATGAATGTTGCTCAGCAGACCGTGATTGTACAGTAATATGGCATAGCAATAGCGACAAGGCTTAGCGCAAATTACCCTGACAAACCAATCTAAAGAATAAATACTTCTTAGCATTGGAACTAAAGAAAGGAGGAGCATTACTAAATATTCATGGTTTGGTCGTGACTTGTGTTGTTCATGAATGACGAAATCACAAAAGGGTAGAGAATCTCAGAATCTCCATCCAAGAAATTGTCCTGAAGAAACGAATGTAGTAGGGTTCACGTAACAATTACGGGGTCGAAGTAAAATAAAGATGTAAGAATAGGAATTGATAAACTAAAAATATCTAGAGACAAACAAGTACTTTGAAGGGAAAATTAATAAGCTCATACGCAGATAAATACACATACAACGCTAGATAACCATGCAATTAGTACACAAACACGTAGACAGTCAGACAGACGTTGAATAAAGACTCCTAGATAAATATACCGATACATACAAATGCAAATTGGTAGACAGTGCACACACGCTGACACAGACGGAAGTGTAAATTCACAAACAAATAAACAGACGTTGCAATAGACAGACAGACACAGAAAGACAAGACAGTCAGCAAGATAGCTCGTTGGATATCATAAAATCTGTCTGGCACGGCAGAGAATATTGGAAGGTGTCTCCATCTAGTTAAGGAAGAAGTTCCTACATCTACACACCTCCCCTTGACATATTGGTCTTGGACAGAATTCATTATATTATCTAAAATGAAATCATATATTGATGAACCGGCAACTTATGAAAGGAAGGAGAGCCGACCTAAAGGAAACGGGTTGGGGGGAGTTTGAAGAGGGTCAACGATGCCTCTCTCTCTCTCTCTCTCTCTCTCTCTCTCTCTCTCTCTCTCTCTCTCTCTCTCTCTTTGTGTCTATATTTTTCTCCCTCTTTCAAGTTATTTCCCATCAGTGGAATGAGGTCGACAGTCTATACACCATTTTCATCTTATCCAAAATATCTTTCTTATGTGTTGGGTTCTTTGATAAGTTTCCTCGCACTTTTTCTCGAATTCATAATTTTTGTTCTGTGCAGACACAATATATTTCAACAGACATTGTTTTTCATCTTATCCTAAATATTTTTCTTACATGTTCTACTGGGTTTTTTAATAATTTTCCACGCATTTTTACTCCTTTTTAAGCTTTTTGTTACGTGTGCAGCTTTCTCACAATACATTTCAACAAATATTGTCATAACTTACAATAAAAAATCAAATCATCCATCTCTGTGAAGCTTTAAATCAATTACAGAAATAAAAACGTCCTTGGAAGTTCCAATTACGTGAATAGGCCCTTGATGTTATCTATCATTACTTTAATAATAATTAAGATACCCCATAGAAGTGTTAATTGCGAGCATTAAACAAAAGGATCACCAAAATTAATAACGGAATTTAACTGGTGCTAAGACGAAGAGAGATTCACCGTCAAAACATCCGTAAATAAAAAGACTCTCTCTCTCTCTCTCTCTCTCTCTCTCTCTCTCTCTCTCTCTCTCTCTCTCTCTCTCTCTCTCTCTCTCTCTCTCGATATTTTCATCAGAGGAATGGTAGTATCAAAGTAAGGAGCATATTTGCCTCAATATGCCATCTGTCTCAGGTTTGCATTTCGCTGAGTTTTTTCTGGTCTCCTTCAAAGTTTTCTTATTTTTTTTTTCTTTTTTTATGGGTTAGTAGGTTGTAGGTTGAGATACTCCCACTAGAAAGTTATTGGGTGCTTTGACTGGCCAGACAGTACTACATTGGATCCTTCTCTCTGGTTACGGTTCATTTCACCTTTGCCGACACATACACAGAATAGTTTGCCCTATTCTTTACACATTCTCCCCTTCCCTCATACACCTGACAACACTAAGATTACCAAACAATTATTCTTCGCTCAAGCGGTTACCTTCTGCACTTTATTTGTTCAGTGGCTACTTTTCTCTTGGTAACGGTAAAAGAGACTCTTTAGCTATGGTAAGCAGCTCTTCTAGGAGAAGGACACTCCAAAATCAAATAATTGTTCTCTAGTCTTAGGTAGAGGCCATAAGCTCTGTACCATGGTCTTCTACTGTCCTGGGTTAGGGATCCCCTTGCTTGAAGGTACACTCGGGCACACTATTCTATCTTGTTTCTCTTCCTCTTGTTATTTTGAAGTATTTAGAGTTTATAAATGAAAGATTTATTTTAAAGTTATTATTGTTCCTAAACTTCTCTTGTAGCTTATTTCCTTTCCTCACTGGGCTACTTTCCCTTTTGGGGACCTTGGTCTTATAGCATCCTGCTTTTCCAACTAGGGTTGTAACTTAGCAAGTAATAATAATAATAATAATAATAATAATAATAATAATAATAATAATAATAATAATAATAATAATAATAATAATAATACCTTCATATAGCTCTTTGGATCCTCAAGTTACAATATTATGTAAATTTATCTCTTCAATAAATTACTAATTCATTGCAGTTTCTGATTTACCAAACGCTCTGTATATTCTAGTAAATTTCCCTTGCATTTCCTTCTAATAAATGAAAAGAGCTTACACCTCTCCGCCTTAATTAAATACAGAAATTAAAACATCGTCCAAAGTTCTAATTAATTGTAAATGGTTCACTCTAGGTTTATATTAATTAATGCGTTTCAGAGGGAGCCTATTTACCTCGCAACACGTGCGTTATAATGTTAAAGAAAAAAAAAAGAAATAATTATGAATATTAAAGGAGCCTCGAATAAGAGTGGTACAAAATAAACAGGTTCAATGATATTGATAAGAAAATTTCAAAGACGCCAAACGATGTCATAATAAAGTTGCCTCATTTTCATAGAAAATAATAAATGGCATCATTTATATTTGTAATAAGAAAAAACTACCTCATCTAAGTTCACTCTCCCTCTTTCCTCTCACCTCTTGCCTTTGACCGAGATAAAAAATAACAAAGTTAATGTTAACGCATGATAATAAATTGAATAATTCATAATATCGAAATAAAATAAATGTACTTCCCCTTTCCCCCCTCCCTAGTTCTCTCTCTTACCCCTAACCATTGACAAATTCCCTATTACACCTGATTAATGGGGCAGCTACCATTTGGAGAGGCATTTCTACCGCTTCCTCACGCCCTAAATGTCTTAGATTTACCGCGGGCGGGTCTTCGCCTTGTCGTTTTGAAGAGGGCGTCCTGTGATCATCAATGAAATACGAAGGTTCTTTTTTTAGCATTTTTGAGGAAAAAGGGAGATAGAGAGAAAAAAGAAGACCATCCTCTGGCGCTAACTAAAAAGGTCTGGCATTGACTTCAAGAGGCAAAATTTTTATCTACTGTCTTACGTACACTCACACTAAGTACATATATGCCAGTTAACACAAACACACACACTCTATACACACATAAACATACACACACACACACATTATATATATATATATATATATATATATATATATATATATATATATATATATATACACACACACACACACACACACACACACACACATATATATATATATATATATATATATATATATATATATATATATATATATATACTTTATATATAGATATAGATATAGATATTCTGTGTGTAACATCCCTACCACGGAGTTACTGTCGCTCTAATAGCAGAGAAGCCCATTTCATTTGAGGCTAAGACAATAGTTTAATCGCTAATGTAAAATTCTAGGAACGTACAACAGCACACACAATTATATTAGACCATAACATTTGGAGCTTTTTATCTCCAGGCATTTAGGGTTTTTTATGTGCTTCAAGAGAGGTAGCTGGATGCTATAGCAGTGAAGGCTGGTATCAGGGAAACTTTCTGAAAGTACCCATAAAAACCACAGAGGAACGGTTTTAGAAGTATCCATATAAACTACAGGGGGAAAGTTCGGTATGAACCTATGAATGTTACAGGGAAGGTTTAAAAGTACTCATAAATACTGTAGAGCCTCTAAGGGTAAGGTTCAAGAAGTACCCATATAAGCTATATTCAAAAGAATCTTGAAGTGCCCAACAACTATAAAAGAAATGTTCAGGAAATATCAATACAAGTTACAGAAAAACGGTTCAGGAGATAACAATGAAAGGTATAGAGGAAAGGTTCAGGAAATATCAATATAAGTTGCAGAAAAAGGTTCAGGCAATACGCATAAAGTCATAAAAGAAATCTTCAGAAAGTAGCATAAAATCTAATGAGATAGTTAATTTTGAAGGAACGAAATTAAATTAGCTTAGAAAGAGAAGGTAAAAAATCGGTTGTTTAGAATGAAAAAAAAAATTGATGTTGGAAAACCTAGGAAAGAATTGTTTAAAGAGAATGAAACGTAGAATACAGGAGGTAAATAAAACGATATTAAATGGCAGTTTACTAGTGCATGAAGAGCAGTAGTTACAATGCTTACATGGAAAGCAAACTGTCAAAAATATTTACCGGTGGGAAAATAGGGAAGTTAAGAATGAAGAAGAGGAGAAGGGGGAGAGTTGGTGCAGTATTTGATAATGATGTGAAAAAATGTTTTAGGGAGAAAGGGGAGTGTTAATCGCAAAGAAAGTAAAGAAAGAACTGAATAGATAAGTTCAAAATAAAATTTATTTTTAGGCTTAATCAATCAATAATAATTTTGAAGTAATGATATAGGATGTTGGCGAGAGAGGAATAACTGGGTGATGATGGTGAAGGGGTTAAGATGAATCTTGGAATGGTAGTGGTAATGACAGCTGACAATCATAAAGGTAGTTGATGAATCAGAGCAAAGGCATAGTAATTGAATGGTTACTTAATGAAGGTATTGAGGTGAGAACATTGACAAATGAAGGGATGACAGCAATATTAACAACTTTGAACAAGAAAAAAAATTAGATGGTGAAAAAAAAAGTAAAAAATTAACGGAAAAGTGTACGGAGTGGGTTACTACTAACAACAAGGTTGATATGAAAAACCAGGGATAAGAAGTTTCAGAGTAGAGCACCAAAACACATGGGTTCAGGCCGATGGGAAACTTATGGTAGAGAAGATGAAGTACGTGAAGTTTTGATGATGTATGGCACAGTGGGTTCTTAATAAAAACATCTAGAAAAAAATAAACACACACACACACACACACACACACACACACACACATATATATATATATATATATATATATATATATATATATATATATATATATATATATATATATTTATAAATATATTACACGCGCACACAGGTAAATACTTTTATTTTGTATATGAAGCAAACATCAACTCGAATGAGAAAGAGAGAAAAACATGAAAAGCTATTCTCACTTTGTGATCGCTCAGTTTAAAAAAGCGAGTAAGATAAATGACGTAAATGACATCACTAGCAAAGCCAGGCCCACTTAGGAATGACATGGTACTGATTACTACAGAGTTCATATCTTTAGTCCATCATTAAAAATCCATTAGGTAAAAGAAAGAAAGGAAAAAAATACAAGTTTACTGTTCGAGCCTCCGAACGATAATTTGCGTAGAGACAAGGTGTGCTTTCTCTTTATTCAGTGTTTTTGTTTTAAAAAACTGCAACTTCATTATAGGACTACATTTTAATTTATAAATATTCAAAAGAAGGCAACCGAGTTACCCAATACGAATGGGGAAAAAAGCACGCTAATAGAGAAAGAATATATATATATATATATATATATATATATATATATATATATATATATATATATATATATATAGAGAGAGAGAGAGAGAGAGAGAGAGAGAGAGAGAGAGAGAGAGAGAGAGAGAGAGATATGGCTTCTGGTGGCATGGATGAAAGCGACCTGGCCTTTCATTAGAAGGGGCTAGGGTTCGATCCCAAGTATGAGGTAGAAATTCATTTCTATTTGAGCACGATATCGTGTTGATATTTATCCATATATATATATATAATATATATATATATATATATATATATATATATATATATATATATATATATATATATATATGTATATATATATATATATACATATATATATATATATATATATATATATATATATATATATATACATATATATATATATATATATATATATATATATATATATATATATATATATATATTCCATAAAATGAAATACCTTGACACAAAGATTAGATCAGTTACTATTATATTAATTCTTAAACTAAAATACAAGGACTTTGTGCAGAAAAATTCCAGAGTACCCTACTCTTCATTTACCTACTGATAAGTCTTAACAGCATTAATGCGGCATTGATATATCTTCATATGTTCTCCCATACTCTTTGGAAAAAAATATTCGTATAACCCATACTTTCTCAGACTCCCTCTCTTACACCAATTACAATTATATCACTATCCTTAATTCTCTTCAAGTGGCTAGACCAGGTCAGAATTTTTATAATTTTTTTCTTTATTACGGATAATATTTCTGTATACAACCAAATTTGCAAATGGCTGAAATGGGTGAAGCCTTGTTCACGTTTCGACTTACATGTGAGCATTGACAGATGTAAAAAGTCCCGAATGGTTCATGTGTATATATATAATATGGAACTGAAAAGGGTTAGCAAAAAGGGAAATTGCAGAAACGTGTATAGCATTCAATTGCTTGTAAGAGTAAATGTAAAAACAAAAAGGAATTTACGTGTAAATGGAAACTATGAGGCAGCAAGATTGTGAGCAGTATATTAATATAATCATTTGGAAGTAAATATAAAGAGTGGTAGTAGGATGACAGAAGAGATGGAGAATGAAATGTAGCATGGTATATACTAAGAATTGATTATAATAATAATGAGAAAAAAAAAAAACTGGAATAATCATCTCTCGTTTGTAGTGAGGATGTTTAATGGTAATATAAGTGTATAATTTTTTAATGAACTGTTTCATTTATGTATAATACATTGTGTAAGAATAATCAGACGAGTAATAAATACGCAGGTAATTACAAATGGGCCACTTGCTGTAAAATATATATATATATATATATATATATATATATATATATATATATATATATATATATATATATATATATATATATATATATATATATATATATATATATATAACGGATTTTGAGCGAAGCGAAAAATCTATTTTTGGGTGAGATAGCCATGTCGTCCTGATGGAAGTTCCTATAGGGTAGCTTCCTAGGGTATATTACAACTACGGCGATATTCCCAGAGAATTTACCTTAAGGTACCAGAATTCTAACTCCTGGAGCGAGTATCCCTCGTGAAAGGGATATCGCGACATATCAGAGGACGTATTCTAGACACGTCACATGGCAATCTACGACCTGAACAGAGATTCGTCTCGTAGGAGGGAGATTGACGAGATACGAATTCGGGAAAGAAAAAGGGGAGCCGCTCCCAAGGCTTCCCTATCCCCCGATTCGTATGCGTGCCTGGCGCCAATCCTGGCGCCATCTGTATTCCTTGTAGCGTACACGAGGTGCTACAGATACTGTATGTAGGGAGGGGTCCTACAGCCCTTTCTTAGAAAGGCAAGGGCGGGTCCATCAGGACGACATGGCTATCTCACCCAAAAATAGATTTTTCGCTTCGCTCAAAATCCGTTTTTTGGGCTCAAGCCATGTCGTCCTGATGGAAGTGTACCAGAGCATTACTGTATCTGTGGATTCTCAGAACGTGCCGTACTCCCCGGAGATATTTATTCCCGGTCGACTAGACCTAGAGACCTAAGATGTTACCGTTATACATCTTTTCAACTAACTATAAACTATGTTAGAGCTTCCTGCCCCCTACAGGGAAGAGTCCTACTAGACTCTGGAAAGTCTCGAAGAGTACATATATCTATGTATGAATACCAGGCAAGCTAATATAGTGGTCTCGCCCTATATTAAGTAAAGCATAGTTTGTATAGAACCACTGCGTCAATATATTGACCAGTAATCCGCACAATACTTGTATTGGACAAAGGTTTATATCCGCATAGGAAGAAACTAATAAAACCGCCCTCGTCCCTTTATGGGACGGAGTCCTCCCATTAGGGGACTTACATAAACCAATGCAACATAGCTTGCAAAACAGAACAATTCTATCAGAATTATCCCAGATAAGATACATAGAATTAAAATGCTCAATTATACCAATAAATTGACACAGGTGAAAGAGACGCAAGGTTCTCAAGAACAAGTTTATTGACAGATAATAAACAGACAGGTTAACAACAAATATATATATTTATATAAAAGAGGGTAACCCAAAACTTTAAGCATAAGTATGATAGTAAACAGAACTTGTTTATCTGAAAGAAAAACCATTAAACACCACTTTAATGAGATACCAAGGTATCAAGTCATAAAAAATCTGTATTACAAATCAATCACATTAGCGTTAGAAACGCTTGGCACACATGTCTGAACTTATGCAAGGTTCACCTTTGAAAGAAGGAACAGTCTATATGGGCACTTGGTGCCCTTATTTAGTTTGTAGTACAGTATGTACCTACACACTCACCCTGGACTTAATCGTCCCAATTAAGACCACTGTTCCTCGCAGAGTTAAACAGTAGGGTTAACTACACGACCCACTGCTACCACAGATCTCTTAAGTTCCTCTACTTGCTTCGCATAGTGGCGAAAGAACACCCTGGAAGACTTCCAGCCCGTGTATGAACGGAGATGTTCAAAATCCATACAATTAAAGAAATTTAGGGATGAGGCAACTTTCCTCGGATCGTGACCTGCGGGTGTACTGTCAGGATCCGCTCTGCGAATAAAATATGTCATTTTCGCTCTGAGTTGATTCAGAGATAAATTTGAGCCTGATGTTTCTCCCCTGAATAGTTGACTACCCTTGAAGTCTGAAGTTCTACGAAGATAGACCTTTAGGCATTCTACTGGACATAGAGATGCATCTTCTTTCAGAGGGCAGATTCTCCAGGGACCCCACCTGTTGGTGGGTAACTCATTCTTGGCGAGAAACGTAGGATCCGGAAACAGGTTCAGCTCCCCCCCATCCAGGAACTGAACACGACCTGCCTCTCTCGAGAGGGCTACGATCTCACTAACCCTGGCCCCGGACGCGAGTGCAAATAGGAAAATAACTTTTTGCGTCAAATCCTTTAACGCACATTCTTCATTGCTCAACAAGGAGGCGAAATGAAGAACTTTGTCTAAAGACCATGAGATGGGCTTTGGAGGTGCTGAAGGTCTGAGCCTAGCGCAGGCTTTCGGAACTTTATTAAAGATCTCGTTACCTAGGTCGATCTGGAAGGCAAATAAAATGGGTCTCATCATAGCCGATTTACACACTGAAATCGTGTTAGCTGCCAATCCTTGGCCATGGAGGTGGATGAAGAAAGATAAGCAGAAATCTGTTGAGATCTCCTGCGGATTCTTTGCCTTTACAAAGGCCACCCATTTTCTCCAAGATGACTCATATTGCCTTCTAGTCGATTTGCACTTGTATTCCTCTAGGAAGTCTATGCTGGCTTTCGAAATCCCGAAGCGCTTTCTCACCGCTAGGGCGAGAAAATCATGAGCTGCAGGGTCTGGGTTTTCTGTAATGAAGCGCAGACAGTCGACTTCTGGACTCGCTGGGTCAGAACTGGATGTGGTAGCGGCACGAACTTCATCTGTAGTTCCAACGCCAAGGGGAACCACATACTGTTCGCCCACTTGTGGGCCACTATTGCCGCTACCCCCTTGAAGGATCTCAGTTTGTTGAGGACCCTCAACAGAAGGTTGTGAGGAGGGAACAGATAAATCCTGGACCATCTGTTCCAGTCGAGGGACATTGCGTCCACTGCTTCCGCTAAGGGGTCCTCGTACGGGGACACGTACAGGGGCAACTTCTTGTTGTCTTTCGTCGCAAAGAGGTCTATTTGCAGTTCTGGGACTTGATTCAGAATGAAGGAAAATGATCCTGCGTCTAAGGACCATTCCGACTCTATCGGTGTGAACCTGGATAGAGCGTCCGCTGTCACATTGCGGACTCCTTGAAGGTGAACTGCCGACAGGTACCACTTCTTCTTTTCCGCCAATCGGAAAATGGCTAACATCACTTGGTTGAGAGGTGGTGACCTCGACCCTTGTCGATTCAAGCATCTCACAACCACCTCGCTGTCTGTCACCAATCTTATGTGGATCGAGTGACGCGGGGAGACTTTCTTTAAGGTAAGGAGCACTGCCATAGCTTCTAGAAAGTTTATATGAAAGGTCCTGAATAGCTTGGACCAAGTCCCCTGGACTTTTTTCCGATGAGAGTGACCTCCCCATCCCTCCTTTGAGGCGTCTGAGTGAATCGTCATCGACGGGGGAGGTGGCTGAAGAAGAACTGACTTCTTTAGATGTCTGGCTTGGGACCAAGGTCTGAGAAGAGTACGTAGCCGAGGCGGCACTGGTCTTCTCAGGTCTCTTCGCGCGTTTGATGCATACCTTCTCCAAACTCCGGTTGCATCCTTTAGCTGTGCTCTTAGCACTGGGTCTGTCACTGAAGCAAACTGGAGAGAGCCTAGTACCCTCTCCTGTTCGCGTCTTGATATCCTTTCGGAATCTAGAAGTCTCTTGACAGAGCCCGCTATCTCCTTCCTTTTCTTCATTGGGATGGAGAAACTGTGTGACAAAAGGTCCCAGTGGATTCCCAGCCACTGGAACTTTTGGGATGGAGAAAGTCGAGACTTTTTCTTGTTGATCTTGAAGCCTAGGTACTCTAGGAACTGGATCACCTGACTGGAAGCTTGCAAGCATTCGGTCTCGGATGCTGCCCACACCAGCCAGTCGTCCAGGTAGGCTACTACCTGAATTCCCTTTAGGCGTAATTGTTTGAGAGCTGCGCTCGCAAGCTTCGTGAAAATCCTTGGGGCTATGTTTAGCCCGAATGGCATGGCTCTGAAGGCGTACAGTTTTCGTTGTAGCCTGAACCCTAGGTAGGGGGAGAGTCGACGGCTGATTGGAATGTGCCAATAGGCGTCTGACAAGTCTATAGAGACTGAATATGCCCTCTTGGGCAGTAAGGTCCTTATGTGTTGCAGTGTTAGCATCTTGAATTTGCAATTCACTATGAACTTGTTGAGTGGTGACAAGTCCAGAATGACTCTGAGCTTTTCCGAGTCTTTCTTGGGAACACAAAACAGCCTCCCTTGGAATTTGATGGACTTCACCTTTCGGATCACATTTTTCTCCAACAGTTCTTGAACGTACTCCTCCAAAATGGGGGTGGAGTGTTGGAAAAACCGAAGGCATGGGGGTGGAGTGCTGTACCAGCTCCAACCCAGTCCATTCTTGAGTAGGCTTTGGGCCCAGGGATCGAAGGTCCAGCGATCCCAAAATTTCATCAGTCTCCCTCCTACCGGTATCATTTCACTTGGACTGCCGTCCTGAGGTCTTGCCTCCCTGACCACGACCGCCTCTGAATCCCCTTCCCCTTGAGGGGCGCCTAGACGAGCCTCTGGCTGCTCCTCTAGGTTTTGCACGAAAGGAAGAAGACTGTCCTTCGAACGTTGGGGCGAATGTGGTTGACTGACCTGGCACAGCCTGGGGTACCCACTGAAAGGCAGTCGGGGTTTGTGCCACCATCTGGGGCACTGGAGGCAAAGGCAATTGCAGTTGCTGTTGCTGTCTATAAGGCTTGGCTGGCCGAAATGGTAGCCTAGTCTTCATATTCTTCCTCTTTGGTTGAGGACCCTCATCCGGGGAAGATTTTCTTTTGATAGCCAGGCCCCACTTCTGGAGAAGGTTTCTATTCTCCACGGCGGCCTTATCAACAACCTCTTTGACCACATCGGTAGGGAAAAGGTCTTTTCCCCAAATGTTGGAGGAGATTAACTTCCTTGGCTCGTGTCTCACCGAAGCCCCGGTGAACACGAAATCCCTGCAAGCTCTCCTTGCCTTGACGAAGCTATAAAGGTCCTTCGTCACTGTGGCTAGGTGAGACTTAGCCACTACCATGAACATTTCATGGACCTTGGGGTCACTTGCCATCGTCTCGAGAGTAGTCTGATGAGACATTGAGGCAGCCAGTCTTTCTTTTGTCTCGAACTCTCTTCGTAAAAGAGATTCGGACAGCTTGGGGAGGTCCTCGCCGAATTGCCGTCCGGCAATATCAGCCTCCAACTTTCCCACTGAGAATGTCAGATGGACATCCTTCCAGTCTTTGTGGTCCATAGGTAGAGCCAGCGACAAGGGTTTACACTCCTCCAGGGAGGGGCAAGGCTTGCCGGCCTCGACTGCCTTTAGGACAGCCGCAAACCCTTTCTGTAAAAAGGGGAAGGCTCTATCAGGAGAGGACACAAACGAAGGGAGCTTCTTGCTCAATGCAGCTACCTTCGAATTCGAGAAGCCCCTCTCTTTCATCGAGGATGAAAGTAGGGCTTGAGCCTTAGCGTGGTCCATAATAATGACCTCCTTCGGCTCTGTCTCCTCCCTTGAAGCTGGTTCTTTTCTCAGCCGGACATAGCAGTCCGGATATGATGCCTTGCTGGGCCAGAATTCTACCTCCTCTAGGGGAACTGAACCCAGCTTATCCGAGATGACGATCTTTCCAGTCGTCATCGGCATGTGCTCAGCATACCTCCATGGGTTAGCATCTGAGCATATGGGAAGGTCTTTCACATTGAGCCTTTTCCGGGGCCCATGTGATTCTGCCAGGGACTGCATACGCAGTTCCATTGCAGCCGCCTTCTCCTGATTCTCCTTCTGCATTTGTTGGATCATTCCAACAATCGAAGAGAGGGCCTGTCCCAGTTCTACTGGGAGGCCAGCTGATGTTGAGGGGATAGGCTCCGGCATCTGAACCGGAGTAGCCGACACCTCGTCGACCTCATCCTCTACGACATCCGGGGTTTGAACTTGATCCTGACCTTCTGCCAGGAGGTCTTCTTCCAAACGTTCGTCCAGGTCAGACATCCTGTCACACAACTGGATGTCTTGCATCGCATCTGCGACTTCCTCGTCCACCTGGACTTGATCTTGAAGGATCTCCTCTTGAGGCTGGGGAATCACTGCCTCAGCTGATGCCTGGGGAAAAAGATACGCCCTCATCTTCTCACTTGGAAGATAAGGGCCAGAGGTGTTCTTCTTGAGGCCCCTTACCCATGTACGAAGCTTTTCCCTAGCTATATCCCTTGATTCCGCCGTTCTAGGGGAATCAAAAGCCTCAGTAATCAGGTTAGTGCATACAGTACATACCTGAGGGTCCCAATACTGGAGATCATCCTTGGAGACAGCGCATGCTGCGTGTCTCCTACAACACTCATGTCCGCAGAGGTTCTTGCTGCGGACATTGCAGAAAACATTTCCGCACTTCGGAGGGTCCTCCTGTAAAGAGAAGAAATTTCCATGAGTATCAAGTGAACTATGTATCACTGGATATGCATAGTATAGCATAACAATTCATAAAGGAAAGACACACACTTGTGTTTCCCTCACAACCCATTGTTGCAGCCTTCCAGATAATAAAATCAAAATGGTTTATCTCTACTAGAGTAACCAATGCAAGGTTTCCAGAGGAAACAGGTGGAGCTCACACCTAGGCAATGATTTTAAAATCCTGGATAATAGACGGGGAAGAACTCTGCTTCCTGTCTGAGGGCAACAGCAAAGGGCCGTGCAAGAAAACACAATAGTGTTAGAAGATAAAGTGCTGTACCTAAACTTTTACTATAGTTTTCTTCTTACTGTATATGCTATACAGAAGAATACTAGTACAGTATAGGAGGATGTGTGCCGGCCTGCCTTTGCCGGCCGGCACACATCACAATTAGCTTTAAAGTATACTACTTAACAGCTATAGGGCGGCAGCCCTCTGGTTCAAATGCCTGTGCCGGCGGCAGCAGCTGCCGGCCAGCAACAGCCAGTGTTGGCCGGCAATGATTGCCGGCCAGCAACTACACAAGGTAGTACCCAGCTGCCGGCCACACTCTTGGTGACCGGCAGACAAGGACTGACATAAGCCGGCCGGCAAAGGTACAAGACCTATGCCAGCCGGCAGCAAAAGAACCAGAAGACTACACCTGCCCGGCTGCCGGCCTATGAGGACAGGTACAGCACTAGAAGAAAATAGAATGGATGCCGGGATAAGAGTGTACACAACCCCCCAAGCCCGGCAACCGAAAGAGTGCATATAAGGAAGGGGAGAAACTTAATTCAGGCTTCCTTGACCAATGCCGTCCGGCTCTGCCGGCAGGCATGGATGAGGGACCAAGAGAGGTCCGGGCAGCACTCGAAAACATAAGACCCTTGCCGTCCAGCATCTCTGCCGGCCGGCAATGGGCTTAGTCAATTCCACATCCCAACCTATACTAGGTCCAGAAATAGAATGACATACAGTACAGTAATACCCCTGCCGGCCAGCTCTGCCGGCCGGCAAGGTACAGTACAGTAATGGCTAGGCCATTACGGAGATAGAGGGGGAAGGGACAAGAGGGTCCTGCCAACCTTGCTTTAGTGACAGATCACCCGCAGCCAAGAACTTTGTCTTAGCCTAAGGGAGATCTAAGGGAAAGGGCCAGCGCAGTAGTATAATACCTGCCAGCTTCCAGAGCACCAAAGCAAGGAAGGCGTTGCTACTCCCAAGGGAAGATTTTATCCTCCCCGAGAACAGCAACAGGACTTAGTCTGGTCGATCACACAAGAAGGAATCAT
>NC_090737.1:15452903-15460403 GCF_036898095.1 Palaemon carinicauda
CTAACCTAGCCATTGTCTGATTTGCTTTTTTCAATCTTTCACTAAACTCTTAATTCTAAAGACCCTGTATTGGAGACCATTGTTCCTAAATACTTGAATGATTCTACCTCATTTTATACATATATATATTATTATTATTATCATTATTATTATTATTACTAGCCAAGCTACAACCCTAGTTGGAAAAACAAGATGCTATAAGCCCAAGGGCTCCAATAAGGAAAAATAGCCCAGTGAGGAAAGGAAATAAGGAAATAAATAAATTATGAGAACAGGTTAACAATAAATCATTCTAATACAGTAACAACGTCAAAGTAGATATGTCCTATATAAACTATTAACAGCGTCAAAAACAGATATGCCATATATAAACTATAAAAAGACTCATGTCAGCCTGGTCAACATTGAACTTTTGAAGTTCTACTGATTCAACTACCCGATTTGGAAGATCATTCCACAACTTGGTAACAGCTGGAATAAAACTTCTAGAATACTGTGTAGTATTGAGCCTCATGATAGAGAAGGCCTGGCTATTAGAATTAACTGCCTCCCAAGTATTACGAACAGGATAGAATTGTCCAGGGAGATCTGAATGTAAAGGATGGTCAGAGTTATGAAAAATCTTATGTAACATGCATAATGAACTAATTGAACGACGGTGCCAAAGATTAATATCTAGATCAGGAATAAGAAATTTAATAGACCGTAAGTTTCTGTCCAACAAATTAAGATGAGAATCACCAGCTGAACACCAGACAGGAGAACAATACTCAAAACAAGGTAGAATGAAACTATTAAAACAGTTCTTCAGAATAGATTGATCACCGAAAATCTTAAAAAGACTTTCTCAATAAGCCAATTTTTTGTGCAATTGAAGAAGACACAGACCTAATGTGTTTCGCAAAAGTAAATTTGTTGTCGAGAATCACACCTAAAATTTTGAAAGAGTCATACATATTTAAAGAAACATTATCAATACTGAGGTCCGGATGCTGAGGAGCCAGCGTCCTTGACCTACTTACAATCGTACTTTGAGTTTTGTTAGGATTCAACTTCATACCCCATAATTTGCACCATGCACTAGTTTTAGCTAAATCTCTATTAAGGGATTCACCAACCCCAGATCTACATTCAGGGGATGGAATTGATGCAAAGAGAGTAGCATCATCTGCATAAACAACAAGCTTGTTTTCTAGGCCAAACCACATGTCATGTGTATATAGTATGAAAAGTAATGGGCCAAGAACACTACCCTGTGGAACACCGGATATCACATTCTTATACTCAATATGGTGCCCATCAACAACAACTCTTTGAGATCTATTACTTAAAAAATCAATAATAATGCTAAGAAACGACCCACCCACTCCCAACTGTTTGAGTTTGAAAATAAGGGCCTCATGATTAACACGGTCAAAGGCAGCACTAAAATCAAGGCCAATCATACGAACTTCCTGACCACAATCAAGGGATTTCTGTAAAGCATTGGAAATTGTAAGAAGGGCATCACATGCTCCAAGGCCTTTACGAAAACCAAATTGCAAACTAGGGAATAGATGATTACCTTCAACAAACCTATTAAGACGTTTTGCCAGAAGACGCTCAAAAACTTTAGATAAAATGGGAGTTATGGAAATTGGGCGGTAATCAGTGGGACTTGAGCTACCACAAACACATTTACATAGAGGAGTAACATTACCAATATATATATATATATATATATATATATATATATATATATATATATATATATATATATATATATAAAATAAGCCACCAATAGCTTTTGATATTGAATTATAATCTATTCAAATGAGATACTAAAATATATATGAAAATTGCGATTCTATTGTACATGTATGGTGTTTGAGCTTACAATCAAATTAATCCATCTCCAATAAGATAAACAATTGCAGTATTTATTCATAACTTTTTAACTATTTCATACTATTTTAAACAACTTTTTAAGTGACAATAGCATAATTTTCTCCCGAAGAGGTTCACAATTATGTTAGAAAGTCATATCAAAAGGGGATCTCCTAAGAAGGTCATAAATGCCTACGACAAGCCAACAACCACCCCCCGGTCATCGACCCCCCCCCCCAACTCTTTCATCCTCCCCTCCCTTTCCCTTTGACATCCCTGCCTTTATATCGATATCTTATCTCATGATCTTGTAACTCTTTCGCGTCTTTAAAAGCCTTTGGGGGAGATCAAGACCCGACCTCAGGAACTTTCTTGATTCTGGAATGGGGGAAGGATTAAAACTGAAAGAGACCTCCAATCTCTTTCGCTTTCTCTCTCTCTCCCTCTCTTTACGAAACAGATGGCTGGGGGCTAATTGGACCACACATGTGGTCCCCTATAACATCTGGGGACTCACTTCATCCAGGAAAATCCCAGCCACCGACATTTCACTTGAATCGCGTAATTAATCTGATGTAAGAGCGGGTTCGCTCCCAAGTAAACTCTACTTTTTTTTTTCCTTTTGTAGGTTTTCCTTAGTAATTACAGCAAGGAGCGATGGGAAGCCTTATGTAAATCAAGAAATCAAGTTTTAGATAGGACGAAGATGATTCTGAGCGCTGAATCATTGTGAAAACTTGAAATCTCGTTTAGATAATTGAAGGATTTGTTACTGATGTTACAGATCCTGTTGCGTCACGGGGATGTAATAAGGATGGTAACTCTTTTACATATTGCCCATTAACTAACTTCTCCAAGATTGGCAAAATTCATGGATGCTAAGATCATTATGCAATAAAAATTATCTAATAAAATTCGCTTAGAAAATAAATTTGAATTGTCTTTACGTCCTTCTTCGTGGACTATTCAATCTACAAATGACGTTCTTGGATTAACATATAACATGTGTTAACGTTCACTAAGTAGGTCTTCACCTTTACGATTCTCGTCATGGTTAAGAAAGTATTTTTCATTTACTTTCCATTTCTTACTCTGTTTACCACCCAAAGTCATTGTCAGCAAAACTGTTAGCTTTGCACTGAAAGAGACTAATGAAAGAATGTTCCGGAAAAGCGTCTGAATAATTGTTTTGAAAGGACAGAAAGAGACAAATGTCCTCCTGTCTTCGTAAAAACACAATCGGTGACAAGAGAGTTAACGAACAATGTTTTGACTAGAAAAGCTGTACTAAATCTGATGGTTGAGTATTATCACCTCTACTAGTGTACCTAACCCACCCGTCAAAAATGACGGCTAAATATTGACATAGATATGCACACATACACGCACCCACTCTCGGAAAGATAATATATATATATATATATATATATATATATATATATATATATATATATATATGTTATATATATATATAATATATATATATATAATATATATATATAATATATATATATATATATATATATATATATATATATATATATATATATATATATATATATATATATATATATATATATATATATATATGTATGTATGCCAGACGCTTGCTCTTTATTATATATGAGAGATAAGAGTCCGACATAACCTACTTTCCTGATCGGCATGTTTGACAGTACTGATTTAAAGGAGCTTTCAGTCCCCCTGCCTTCAAAAAAAAAAAAAAAAAAAAAAAAAAAAAAAAAAAAAAAAAAAAAAAAAAAAAAAACTACTACTACTTTTTCTTTCGGGTTGGCCTTATCATGTCATTTCTCAGACCTCGCCTCTTCAATATTCTCGTCAAACTTGAAATATTAATAACCCATTGCTGTTTCTTATTAAAGATGCTGTGATCTATTGACTAATCTACAGCCTTAATTTTAGCCCTATCACTATATGTTAATTAAGAGATTGATGAGATAAGCTAGCATATGAAGTAAATTAGCCCAGACCGGCAAAAAATGGAAGAAAAATGTACTTAATGTCAAATAAAGGAGTTTTAAAAACATTGAGTAAGGAAAAGAAACGATGCAACAGTCACTAACATCTTCCTCTCTACATTGTCCATTCGTGAATGAGGCTTCGTACTGCAAAACATTAAAAAATGACACAGAAGAATCGTCATTCACCTTTTGAGAGGAGATACCCATTTTGATTCTCCATAATAATTTTCGATGAAGTTATTAGCGCTTAACCATTCCAAGTTATCTATAACTATAACAGGCAATTTAAGAAAACTAAACAACAGCAGACTTCAGGGGAAAGTGCCTAAATCACTCTCCCTCTATAAGTGATTCACCAAATTTATTACCTCTGCCAACGAACATGGAAGTGTGTTTATTTGTGAACAGCTTCCTGGTCACAATTTTAATCGTAGTTATGAAACTTGTAATGATTAACTGTTATGTAAAAAGCAGGAAATATTAAATTTTGGAAAGTCAAGTCAAAGGTCAAGGTCACGGTCAATCAAAATGTCAAATTCACGTCACGTAAACAGCTATAAGTTTGGACATCGTTGTCACAGAGACTTCGAACTTGGTTCATATTTGAGTGTATGCAAATTCACGCCAATTGATACATCTTAAGGTCAAAGGTCAAGGTCAAGCTCGACCAAAAGATCGAGAATTAAGATACCGCGGTTGAGGTCTGAGTGCCCCTCTAGTTTAGGGAAGCTAATGGAACTGGTCAAGTGATCATGTAAAGCTCTGTGGAAAATCTTTGTTTTGCAAAATTAATCAGAAAATTCCATCTTTTAACCGAAGAGCCATGTGAAGAAGCGTAGCTTGAAACAGCCGTCGGTAGCAGATATTAAATGGAACAATAAAGTTATGTTTTTCGTCCTTTCCTGAAACCTAACAGGAATTTTGATTTTACCAGAGCTCTTATTTTCGATTTTTGATGACAAATAAATCACACACATATATAAAAATACTACTGTATAATCATGCAAGCAAACACACACGCACAGACACACGCACACACACATATATATACATAGAGAGAGAGAGAGAGAGAGAGAGAGAGAGAGAGAGAGAGAGAGAGAGAGAGAGAGAGAGAGAGATGACAGTGCGTTTGTGACCAAAGACACGCACAATTCCTTATTCACATTACATATATATATATATATATATATATATATATATATATATATATATATATATATATATATATATATATATAATTTTCCCAACCCCTGATCAGGATCAGTAAAAATACCAAAATATGAATTACAAGTACGAAAAATGTTCCTGATGAAAAGGGAGGAAGTTGAAAAAGGTAAGAATATAAATTTTCTCTGTACACGATCTTATTTAAAATGATCTATTTTTATCAAGAAAATATTTATTTTTATCAAATAAATAAGTAATGCAGCCAAGACAAGGAATGGTAAAAAAAAATAACATAAAATGTAAATAGATATTGACTATAAAAAAGGGAGTGTATGTACAGGTGCTAATTAAGTTTACGGAGATATTCACTTCTTTTCTGTGTAACAAAAGACAGGAATGAATAAAAGACACCATAATCTTTGAAGGTGGAATTTATGGAGGTTGTGAATATATTCATATTAAAATAACTAGCATTTGTCGAGGGACAAGAACTACAAAATAAAAATTTTCTCTCCCCCTCCATTCCGTTTTTGGGAATTCGCTACCATTCCTCAATGAAAAAGGAAAAAGGGAAAAAAGCCAATGTGAAGAGAGAGAGAGAGAGAGAGAGAGAGAGAGAGAGAGAGAGAGAGAGAGAGAGAGAGAGAGAGAGAGAGAAGAGGAAATAGCACCGAATACAATTTGCAGCGAAAACGGGTAAATGTTAGTATTGTTTGGTCCAACAAAAGAACTCGGCGGTTTCTGAGAGGAAGAATGAAGAGGAGAGTCCTCGAGAAATTCTCTCTTCTTTTTTTCCCTTTATTTCCAGATACAGAAGAGAAGCGAGTGAAAGAAAACTGTGCGAGTCGACTTATTATGAAAGATCTTGCGCCTCTGACCAACGCAATGATGTGGCCCAGAATGTCTGGCTGGCCTCGTGGCGTTTGGAGTTATATAGTCCTCAAAGTCATGGGGGACAAAATATTGAAATAATCTTAAACTGTTTTTTTTAGTGTAAAAAGCATATCTCATTTCTATCTCCTTTTATATGTATATATAAACCAAATCGATTTCTGTTTAGAGAACTAATCATTTAATTATATAAGCAGGTAAAAGTAAGAGATACTGCAGAGAAACATATTATACATACACAAATATACATTTTCGTATTATATACCTCTTTAAGAAGACGAAATAGTCAGGATTCATTCTTATATTTTCATTATCCTTATGGCTCATTTACATCTGAACAACACGTTTCCCTGTGAATATTACACACACAAAATCATATTCATATATATATATATATATATATATATATATATATATATATATATATATATATATATATATATATATATGGATAAATATCAACACAACATTGTGTTCAAATAGAAATAAGTTTCTACCTCATACTTGGGATCGAACGCTAGCCCCTTCTAATGAAAGGCCAGGTCGAAACCAACCATGTCACGAGAGCCCATAAAAAGAATTGGAACCTGATGCTAACAGCTGCCCGAGGATTTACCTGGCGAGACATCAGACTCTTACCAGCGAATTTTACCCAATTCCCCGGGCCACCACGTGACACAATTGGTAGTAATTCATTCAAATTACCCCTAATGAGTCAATATGGATAAATATCAACACAACATTGTGTTCAAATAGAAATAAATTTCTACCTCATACTTGGGATCGAACGCTAGCCCCTTCTAATGAAAGGCCAGGTCGAAACCAACCATGTCACGAGAGCCCATAAAAAGAATTGGAACCTGATGCTAACAGCTGTCCGAGGATTTACCTGGCGAGACATCAGACTCTTACCAGCGAATTTTACCCAATTCCCCGGGCCACCACGTGACACAATTGGTAGTAATTCATTCAAATTACCCCTAATGAGTCAATATGGATAAATATCAACACAACATTGTGTTCAAATAGAAATAAATTTCTACCTCATACTTGGGATCGAACGCTAGCCCCTTCTAATGAAAGGCCAGGTCGAAACCAACCATGTCACGAGAGCCCATAAAAAGAATTGGAACCTGATGCTAACAGCTGTCCGAGGATTTACCTGGCGAGACATCAGACTCTTACCAGCGAATTTTACCCAATTCCCCGGGCCACCACGTGACACAATTGGTAGTAATTCATTCAAATTACCCCTAATGAGTCAATATGGATAAATATCAACACAACATTGTGTTCAAATAGAAATAAATTTCTACCTCATACTTGGGATCGAACGCTAGCCCCTTCTAATGAAAGGCCAGGTCGAAACCAACCATGTCACGAGAGCCCATAAAAAGAATTGGAACCTGATGCTAACAGCTGTCCGAGGATTTACCTGGCGAGACATCAGACTCTTACCAGCGAATTTTACCCAATTCCCCGGGCCACCACGTGACACAATTGGTAGTAATTCATTCAAATTACCCCTAATGAGTCAATATGGATAAATATCAACACAACATTGTGTTCAAATAGAAATAAATTTCTACCTCAT
>NC_090737.1:15465403-15467903 GCF_036898095.1 Palaemon carinicauda
TAACCTGATTAACTTGTTTAATTTTTGAAGATCTCAGATACAATATTATATGGAAGTTGTACATCGATATTAGTCAGCATTTCCAGCTTTCAGGAGGATAATAATTACCCTTTCTGCATAATATATAATATTGTCTTTCTGCGGATGACAAATACTCTTTTTATGAGTAAAAATACATTTTATGGTTACTTTTTCTAAAAAATAATTTTATTTTTACTGATAATTACTTTTCCTGTGGATGATAATTACTCTTTCTCGGATAATAAATATTCTTTCTGTAGATGTTAAATACTCCTCATGTGGATAGTATATACTCTTTCTCTACGGATATATACTCGTTATCAAGATGAAAAAAAAAAAAACTCTTTCTAAATATCCTTTCAGCATATAATAAACATTATATCTGCAAATGATGAATAATTATTTTTCTGCGGATAACAATTATTATTATTTGTGTGAATGATAAATACTCTTTCTGCAGATAATAAATAGTCTAAATCTGGACAAAGCATATTCATTCTGCGCATAATAAACACTCTTTTAGCGAGTGATAAATACTCTTTCTGCAAATAATAAATACCCAATCTGAAAAGCATATACTATTTACACCTAATATATACTCTTTCTGTGTATAAAACTCTTCCTTTGAATAATAATTACTCTTACAGCAGACGATAAATACTCTATTTGCTTGATTACCGAGTAAACAAACTTCCAGATGAGCTAGATCTCATTTTGGGTGAAGATCAGATTCCTCTATCAACAAGGGCAATGATCACATTACAAAGCATGGTATCAAGAAATATGATGGGAAAGGTGTAAACAATAAATCTATAACAAATTTATAAAAGTGAAACAATTCCCCTATTAAAAAGGGAAATCAGAGAAACAGTTTAAGGAATAATCTTCAACGTTATTATTTCTGATTGAATTAAATTACTACCTTAACTAAATTCTAAAAAACCCAACGCTTTGAAAAAGAAAATTACTTCAATCAAGGAAAGTAGCTAGCGGCATATAAAACATCATGTTTTCAATATCTAAGAATTTCTTTTGTGTTTTTCAGTACTGGCATTCTTTAACTACAATGAGCTCGAACAATCACGTCACAAAGCCTTTTTTTTTCATTTTCTTGAAGATTAATGAATTTGTTCCTGCAGATATGGCAAACATCCGCCTGGAAAAATTATTAATGAGTCTCTATGTAACGAGAGTTGTGACAACATTATTCCTCCGCTACAATGATATGTCAACAAACTTTCCTTTTAGTTCATTCCTAAAAATGTTAAGGAAAAGAATGAAGAAAAAAAAATAACTGTGAACTAAGAGTATCCCATTGTTCGCAGTCCGAGTCTATTTTACAATAACAGTCACTACGGAGTAGAGTAGGAGGTTAGGGGTCCTAACCCCGGGACTCACCCCTTCCCTTTTGGGGGTTAAAGGACGTTGTACTCTACTGGAGTGTTGCTAAGTTCCCTCGTGAGTATTTGCCGATGTACCGGCCAACTAGGAATTTTCTACTTCAGCAGACCCCCCCCCCCCCCCCTCAAGTGTCTTAACTTCTTCAAGAATCCAATTTTCCTATTTTCCTCTTAACTATTTGCAAGTTTTTACCATAAAATTTCCTGTTTTAATTCCTGAAGACAAGACCTCTAACTTCAGTTACTGTACCTGTGAACAAAATCAAAAGACTGTTCACGTTCTTTCCTTTTCTCTCTAACTCATTTTCACGTAGTAGCTATAACTCGGGGCGAAATAACAAAGAAATAATAAGACAAAAAATAAGAGGAAGAAAATCTCTCGCTAGGCACCGAATATTGTAGCAAATAATATATCATCGAATATCAAGTCCTTTTCCTTTTGTTTTGAACCGCGAGCACAAAAATACTCGTCCTCTTTAAGGGCTCCGACGGACAATAAACTTAATGATGAAAGAAACAATAGTGGTTTGTGATAAGAGGGAAACACATAAGGTAATTGGGCTTTCGGGCGAAGGGAAGGGGGAGTAACGATAACGGGGTGGAAGAAAAATAGGGAGAAATGGCGGAGGGGCGAAGGGGAATGAGAGGGAGGGTTGTGGAGGATGTTATAAGAGGGGGATGGGGGAAAAGGGGAGCGACTGAGGGGAGAAGGAGAACCTAGGGGGATTAAGGCAAGAATGGAAGGGTGGTGGAGGAGGAGGAGGAGGCATTGTAGCGAAGAGAAGAAACACACAAGAAATGGGAGCAATTTAACTCAAGTGAAAAACCATTCACTCTAGGGGATCACACTCCCCATTTCAAATTATACTACTAATACTACCACTGTGCTACCCCTCTCCCACCGACCCTACCCTTACTCCTTTTCGTTCAATAGACGAACACGGCCCAAAAAATATCCTAAAGGAGATGCGAGACACAAAGGGAAAGGAGGATTAAGGTGTTTGTCAGGAGGGACACTCCGGAAAAAGGAAGGATATGGAGCCTGGATATTCTCATTCTATTTGCAACAGAGGGGCCAG
>NC_090737.1:15472600-15477600 GCF_036898095.1 Palaemon carinicauda
TGAGCGGGAAAGAATACAAAATAGAAATATGGAGTATTGAAGGTGAATATGATAACTAACGGATTTTTATATGATTTGAAAAAAGAACAAAACGAGATAAATAACATAATAACTATGAATGATATTAACATTCGAATAAATAAAATTAAAAAAAATGAGATGATAACAATGACACCTAAAACGGTAAAAAAAAAATTCCTTGAAATAAAGAAGACAGAAGCAAAATGATAATAGGGAAGAATGGTAGCGACTTCGGTTTAGGAGTTCCTAGCATGAAAAGAAAATTAAGTGAAATAAATTTTGAGCAGCAATTACAGTGACAGTGTAAGAGGATTTCTTTGCATGGAAGAAAAGGCGAATGGATCCGAAAATAATGAAGTTTCTAGTAAGAAGGAATTACCTTTTTATTGTGACGCAGCAACAGTTTTGCTTGAAGCAAATTATTGTGCTTTGATGTGTTCATATACTATCTTCATTGAAAAAATTAGTAATGATAGAGCTTTGTGGTAGAATAAAGGTCCAGCTCGGTGAATAGAGATCCTTGTAATAAAGCTATTCTGAAGTCTATTGGAAATTGTGAAAATTAAAAAAAGTAAAATCTACATTTTACATAAAGACTGATGTATATGCATTCATACATACATTCGTATACATATATATATATATTATATATATATATATATATATATATATATATATATATATATATATATATATATATATATATATATATATATATATACAATTCTATACATACATACTGTATATATCTGTATACATCACTGCTGACATTATTTGGACTCAGAAGCATAGGTTAGAGTCCTTTCTCAGCCAGAAGCATTTATCCTAAGAGAATTTTCCAGTGGATATATAATCCCAAGGTTGAATTCGATATCAAAATCTATTTGAGGTTGATATTTAAAATATACATAAATACATACATATACATATATATATTATAAGTGTGTATGCATACATATATATATATATTTACACACACACACATATATATATATATATATATATATATATATATATATATATATATATATATATATATATATATATATATATATATATATATATATATGTATATATATATAGATTCTTCTTTTGTATGAAGTAATGATTACAATATGACTTAAAATTAGGAATAAAATTAAATTGTTTGTGGCTCATGAGATTGAAAGCAAGCAGTGAGAGAGAGAGAGAGAGAGAGAGAGAGAGAGAGAGAGAGAGGAGAGAGAGAGAGAGAGAGAGAGAGAGTCCATTAACCTTACTGTTGGATGTCAGGCACAGAGATAAAAAGAGGTAATAACCCGGTTCTATCACTTAAAGAGAGCTCCATCACACTGACGGCGTGTAAGGAAATCTAATGAGGCCTGATGTATTGATAATGTTTCTTTTTAGGTTCAGTCTCAGAGAGAAAGAGAGAGAGAGAGAGAGAGGAGAAGAGAGAGAGAGAGAGAGAGAGAGAGAGAGTCCATTAACCTTACTGTTGGATGTCAGGCACAGAGATAAAAAAGAGGTAATAACCCGGTTCTATCACTTAAAGAGAGCTCCATCACACTGACGGTCGTGTAAGGAAATCTAATGAGGCCTGATGTATTGATAATGTTTCTTTTTAGGTTCAGTATGAGAGAGAGAGAGAGAGAGAGAGAGAGAGAGAGAGAGAGAGAGAAAGAAAGAAAGAAAGAAAGAGAGAGAGAGAGAGAGAGAGAGAGAGAGAGAGAGAGAGAGAGAGAGTTCATTAACCTTACTGTTGGATGTTAGGCACAAATATAAAAAGAAGCAATGACCCGGTTCTATCACTTAAAGAGAGCTCCATCACTCTGAAGGCGTGTAAAGAAATCTAATGAGGTCTGATGTATTGACAATGTTTCTTTTTAGGTTCAGTCTCAGAGAGAGAGAGAGAGAGAGAGAGAGAGAGAGAGAGAGAGAGAGAGAGAGAGAGAGTCCATTAACCTTAATGTTGGATGTTAGGCAAAAAGATAAAAAGAAGCAATGACCCGGTTCTATCACTTAAAGAGAGCTCCATCACTCTGAAGGCGTGTAAAGAAATCTAATGAGGTCTGATGTATTGACAATGTTTCTTTTTAGGTTCAGTCTCAGAGAGAGAGAGAGAGAGAGAGAGAGAGAGAGAGAGAGAGAGAGAGAGAGAGAGAGAGAGAGAGAGAGAGAGAGTCCATTAACCTTAATGTTGGATGTTAGGCAAAAAGATAAAAAGAAGCAATGACCCGGTTCTATCACTTAAAGAGAGCTCCATCACTCCGAAGGCGTGTAAAGAAATCTAATGAGGCCTGATGTATTGATAATGTTTCTTTTTTAGGTTCAATATGAGAGAGAGAGAGAGAGAGAGACTCCATAAACTTTACTAATGGATATTAGGCACAAAGATAAAAAGAAGCAATGACCCGGTTTCTATCACTCAAAGAGAGCTCTGTACCAACCGTGTGTTACACAATTGTACATAATTATTTTGTAGATATTATGCTAGTATCTGCGCTCTTCCCTCGCACTAAAAAGAACCTGAATGATCATGTCTCCGTTTTGCCCTGTAACATTTGTCTGTCTCTCGAACAGGTCATGTCCTGTTGCCTTGAGGTTTTGTATATAAAGAAGAGTGTTCCTTAATAAATAACTCAGTCGTTTCCAATATACCTTTGAGTTCACATCCTCTCTCGGCCCGTCACAGCTCCATCACTTTGAAGGCGTGTAAAGAAATCTAATGAGGCCTGATGTATTGATAATGTTTCTTTTTAGGTTCAGTATGAGAGAGAGAGAGAGAGAGAGAGAGAGAGAGAGAGAGAGAGAGAGAGAGAGAGAGAGAAGTGTTCATTAACATTATTGTTGGAGGTTCAGCACAAAGATAAAAAGAACCAATGACCCGGTTCTATCACTTAAAGAGAGCTCCATCACTCTGAAGGCGTGTAAGGAAATCTAATGAGGCCTGATGTATTGATAATGAGTCTTTTTAGGTTCAGTCTCAGAGAGAGAGAGAGAGAGAGAGAGAGAGAGAGAGAGAGAGAGAGAGTCCATTAACCTTAATGTTGGATGTTGGGCACAAAGATAAAAAGAAGCAATGACCCGGTTCTATCACTTAAAGAGAGCTCCATCACTCTGAAGGCGTGTAAGGAAATCTAATGAGGCCTGATGTGTTGATAATGTTTCTTTTTAGGTTCAGTCTCAGAGAAAGAGAGAGAGAGAGTCCATTGCCTTAATGTTGGATGTTAGGCACAAAAATAAAAAGCAATGACCCGGTTCTATCACTTAAAGAGAGCTCCATCACTCTGAAGGCGTGTAAAGAAATCTAATGAGGCCTGATGTATTGATAATGTTTCTTTTTAGGTTCAGTCTCAGAGAGAGAGAGAGAGAGAGAGAGAGAAGAGAGAGAGAGAGAGAGAGAGAGAGAGAGAGAGAGAGAGAGTCCATTAACCTTAATGTTGGATGTTAGGCAAAAAGATAAAAAGAAGCAATGACCCGGTTCTATCACTTAAAGAGAGCTCCATCACTCTGACGGCGTGTAAGGAAATCTAATGAGGCCTAATGTATTGACCATGTTTCTTTTTAGGTTCAGTATGTGAGAGAGAGAGAGAGAGAGAGAGAGAGAGAGAGAGAGAGAGAGAGAGAGAGAGAGAGAGAGAGAGAGAGTCCATAAACCTTACTATTGGATGTTAGGCAAAAAGATAAAAAGAAGCAATGACCCGGTTCTATCACTTAAAGAGAGCTCCATCACTCTGACGGCGTGTAAGGAAATCTAATGAGGCCTAATGTATTGACCATGTTTCTTTTTAGGTTCAGTATGTGAGAGAGAGAGAGAGAGAGAGAGAGAGAGAGAGAGAGAGAGAGAGAGAGAGAGAGTCCATAAACCTTACTATTGGATGTTAGGCAAAAAGATAAAAAGAAGCAATGACCCGGTTCTATCACTTAAAGAGAGCTCCATCACTCACACGGCGTGTAAGGAAATATTTTATCAACAAATAACAAATTACGTTCCAACATGTTACAGGAACAAAGATTGCCCAAAGATGAATGTACGATTGAAGATACATATACTATAGGCTACGCTGTAATAAATACGATGCATTTCAGAGTAAGACGATCAGACAATATGAAAGAACAGTGTATACCCTTACAAGAAAAAAAAATAGAAAATTTGTCTCTTATGAAGGAGTTTTAATGAAATATATTATTTTCCTATAGTTCTCTAAGTTGGAAATCTATCCTTCAAGGAACCCTTCAGAAACATTACAAAGTAACCAAACCCTACCCAAAATCCCTAAAAACCGAATGAAAAACTAAAGGAATCTAACTGAAACCTATTGAAAACCCAGCGAAGCCTGGCTCAAACGGGAGGAATCACCCTTAAAAACCCGACATTGAACAAAAAAACAGAGTACCAGAAAATATCTAATAGGGATGATAATACATCCAGCTTAATCCTGACCTTTCTAAAAGAAAATGCCCATTAGAAAACACTAAAACCCAACTGAACCAGATAGTAAGGGTAGGGAATTCAAGAATTAAAACAAAAAACTACAATCCAACATGCAAAAAAAAAAAAAAAAGTGAATCCCAACGAAGTTTTAAGGGATTCTGCCATTTACAATCCATCAAAACTCACAGCAGCCAAAGACACTCAATTTAAGTCCCCAAAACCCGCCCCACGAACCCCAAAAGCAACTCGTCCAACACCCCTACGATCCTCAAATGAAACTAGTCTAACACCCCATGAACCCCAATTGCAACTCGTTCAACAGCCCACGGTCCCCTATTGTAATTAGTCTAGGAGCCCCCCCCCCCCCCCCCCTGAATACCAACTGCAGCTCGTCCAACACCTCAAGAACTCCTTATGCAATTCGTCTAACATTCCACAAACCCTAATTCCAACTCGTCCAACACACCACGAACCCCGATTGCAACTCGACCAACAAACCTCAATTGCATTTTTTCTAACACCCCAATGAACCTCAATTGTAACTCATCTAACACCCAACGAA
>NC_090737.1:15487600-15497600 GCF_036898095.1 Palaemon carinicauda
TATATGATACCGAGAAACCATTCTTTCTTTATTTGTCTCTGGAAGATAGTTGCATCGCCTTTAACAATCGCCTCAAAAGAATTCTTCACAAAGGGTTTGCATGGATTCCCTTTTTTTTTTTTATTACTCATACTTCACTGTCCCTTTTCTTATTCCTTCTCATAGATGTTGTTCAAAACTTTGTTTTGTTGGAAAAAAAATTGATACATAAATCATTGAATTGTATGTTTTGGTTTCATTATGTACTACAACTAGTAATATTTATTCAGCCGAGAAATTTTCTCCTTTCATCTTTTATATATTAAAAACAGTATTAATGGGATAAGTACGAGTTTATAAGCATTGTGCAAGCCCCTTTGCAGTACTGACATACGATATATATACAATCATAGGAAGAAAAATATTTACTCCATATAAAAGTATTTTTGTTATCAATATATAAAAACGTTCAAGGTCCCCTAACAATTTTTCATTTTTTCTGAGACCTACTTATCTTGCCACCGACGATGACCTTTACCGTTTGACGCCAGCTTAATCATCCCCATAAATCATTCAGTCCGCCGTGATCGCACTTCCCCTTTCCGAAATATCAAAGGTTCTGGCCTCAGGGTACGTCTGCTAATCTTTCCATTTTCATTGGGGAAAGGAATTCTTTAACTTACTTTTGATGGATTCGATAGAGAATCTTCTGCTGAAACGCCATCAATTCCATGAATTACTTTCAGAACTTCTGCTATTACGGGCACTTTATCATATATTTCTTTTGCAATAAGAGACATCAGTTCACTGAAGATGAAGTTAGAAGTGTTGTCGATAAACAAACTTTCCTCTTATCCGAGTTCTACTGTTGAAAGGATTAAGAATACTTTATCTTATCGATGTTATTGGACACGATGGGATTTGTGGAATTTGGCTCATATAGGTAGCGCTGGGGACAGGGAGGTCATTCAGCAATGAGGTGAAATTGGGGGGAAAACTTGTTATAAAAGATATTATCCTTCCCGTCAGAAGAGCTATCCAATAGTACATTACCTATTCCTTTGTTCTGAACTATGATTCTCCACAAAAAGGACTAAAACTATCAACAAAATTATGTCACCTGGTTTTGGACAGGACAAGAATATGATTCTTCTGGACAGAAGCCACTCCAAAATGCATTATCATAATGAACATTGCTATGGAAAAAAATAAGAAAAAGCTAGTAATGTATTTGAGATTTTTTTTGCGTGGTTTATCAAGGCTTATCTAATATCCCGGACCTGTTTACTTAACGTCTAGTGCATACTTTCTCCTTTATTTCTTGTGGAATAAATCTTACTTTTGGTATGTACTTTAAAAATATGTATACGGCAATAATGATTAAAAAAAAGAATTAAAATGATGGTGATAAAATGCAATCAAGGGTGTACAGAAAACCCAGAGCTATATTCCTGAATATCAGAAGTTTATATTCAATATTAAAGGTGATGATCAAAGAAAACATCAAATAATTTGTACTCATGACGCCACTCCATTCAATATCCATATGGAATGAAAGCTACTATGATCATTTACTTGCAATGTCTCTTGGAGGAAAAAGGTATTATTTCTCTAAGTAATGACTCATCAACATCACCTTTAAGCCTCCTTGCCTTCTTTCTCTCCCAATCTTGAAACGTTACTCCAATCTATCACCAGTGCAGATCATCATCAGAACTAAGAGCCAATAGATTAACCATATTTCTTCAAAGGGTCCACATCATCATAACTTTTTGTTCATTTTGTGTTCCTTGCTGTTTTTATTTTTCTTTGTTTTGTTAGATGAAGCTTTATTTATGTCAGGACAGGTTTTTACTCCTTACATTATATTCCTTTCTTCGGTTTCAGAGGATATAAGGCGTAAATGTACTACCGGCATCAATGAAAAACATTTACGGTATTATCTCACAACTTTTTATTTCTAGAACGGGCTTCGTCAAGGTGGGAATCTCTCGCAGTATTATTTCATACTGTACTTAAAACGATGTGTTGAATGTTAAACTGAACTCTCCTCCAATCGGGTGCACATTCAACGGGGGTAAACAGTATCTATTACGTCGGTTTTACGATTCTATTTTCTTCATCAATGAAAGGCTTTCCAATAAATAATCGATTCCTAGCGGAGGCATGCAGTCAGAAGTATTCCTCGCAAAGGACCAGCTGGAATTTATACATGAATTTCCGTAGTAAGGTACAGTATCACAGGTTCTTTAAAATAAACATCTGACGTACACCAGATATAAAGCGACCTTTGTGCAATTTTGTACATAATTGCAAGGATTAGTCCCTAGCCCCGTGGAAACAAAAAAATCCATTGGTTTCGCTCGTGTAGCTGTACCATTTATTGATAAGCCCTATGGACGGACTTTACCAGAGGCCTAGAGAGGGATTACTGTCGGTCTTATTGACAGTACAACAAATGCAACCGTCTCTAGTCCACTGCAAGGCAAGGCTTCAGATATGTCCTTATTCAGGTCTGGTGATTGGCCACTTTTATCACCACGCTTCCTCACAGCAAACCTACCTAGTATGGGTGGTCCTGATTAGTACAGCTTTGCTGATCACATGATACACACACCTTTTCACCAAGATAACGTATCCCCATAAATGGCACTGTAAATACACCTCGTTACCAAAAAACTAAGCAGATGATCACAGAAAACATCCATGATAATCATCAGGCGACACATGTCTCACCTAATCTTCAGGAAGAATTGGTTATAATCAGCTTTTCAAACCATTCAAAATACTTGACGAAAATAAAAGTTACTATGTCGTAAATTACCTTAAATGTTTAATTTTACTCTCTATCTAATACTTTCTCATTCTTTCTCAAAGACTATCTATATCACCGTTGTCATTTATTTAATATCATTTTTATTTTTTCTCCATTATATTTATCAAAACGTCCAAACTATTTACCTCCGCATAAAGTCGGTGGTTCATATATAGATCTCTGATTTTTCTGTTATCTGATATATCACATTAGCTCCTTATCACCACCACTGGCATCATTATCCTTATTACAATACCTCTATCATTATTACATAAGCAGCTTTATTACAAGTTATATTAATCCGCATAAGAAATTTCTATCAATAATATACTTTGTGCGAATAATATTATAAGGATAATCAACCAGAATAGGTACCAGTGCCAGCATCTATATCAATTGTATTTTCTTTGAATGCATAAACTTGCCGGCCATTTCCCTCATATTTTTTTCATCGGCAAAAGGCAGCAGGCTTTTCTCTATTTTTAACTTATAAGCAGAAGCTTGCAGGCCATTTCCATTACATTTACTATTAGCAAAAGGTAGCAGGATTTAATCCTTATATTTTGTTTTAAAGCAGAAAGTATTAGGATATTTCCCTTACATTTTCTTCATTAGCAGTACCTATCAGGCTATTTCCCTTACATTTTCTTCATAGACAGAACCTATCAGGCTATTTCCCTTATATTTTCTTCATAAGCAGAACCTAGCAGGATATTTCCCTTATACTCTCTTCGTAGGCAGAACCTAGAAGGCTATTTTCCTTATATTTTCTTCACAGACAGAACCTAGCAGGCTATTTCCCTTAAACTTTCTTCACAATCAGAACCTACAGGGCTATTTCCCCTTATATCTTTTTATTCCAAAGGAGAGAGTATCAGGCTATTTCCCTTATATTTTCTTATAAGCACAACCTAACAGGCTATTTCCCTTATATTTTTTCATAAGCAGAACCTACATGGCTATTTCTCTTATATCTTTTTATTCCAAAGCAGAAAGTATCAGGCTATTTCCCTTATATTTTCTTTATAAGCAAAACCTAATAGCCTACTTCCCTTATATTTTTTCATAAGCAGAACCTAGCAGGCTATTTCCCTTGTATTTTTTTTTCATAGGCAAAAGGTTGCAGGCTTTTTAATTAACAAAAAAATAAATAAAAACAGAATATAGCATGGTATTTCTACTATATTTCTTAAAGGCCGAAGGAAGTAGGTCAGGTGTTCTTTAAATCATGAAAAAAATAGAATAAAAATCTGTTTTTCTAACCCTTCACCTTTTCTCCCCCTCCTAAGTTCAAACTCTTTTTGTTCGTGTTATTTGAAACACGAGGTTTTAGGATTTATTTTGTGGAGAGTTAGAGGTTACGAATAAAGGGCGTTTTAGTGTACACAATAAGTGTGTGATTAAGTGCTGTTTGTGATGGTGAAATTTTAAAACAATGCTATTTTGTTGTTGTTGTTTTTACTTCTAGTAAATTAAGAGGCAGATCGATTGTATTCCCTAGAATTTTTACATTATTAAGTTACTTTGAATTCCGTAGTTTGTCTGCATCATCAAAAACACACACACAAAAATTACTAACTGATATACTGTACATATATTGATAAAAAATGAAATATGTGAAAAAAATGTGATACTTCAGGTATTTTGAGGTTCCAAGATGATAAATATCAGGATTTTTTCATCCTTCGCTGTTAACTTGATAATCCCAAACATTGTAAACTGAAGGCAAATCTGAAGTAAAACCCCTAGGAATTGCTGGGTAGATTATTGATTTCTGTATAATAAGGCAGATCGCGCGATGTTAATTTAGAAATAAAGATTCCAAGAAATCCTTGTCACGTTGTTGACAGCGTAACAAAACCTTTAATCTAATTCAACGACTATTTGTCCCCAAAAGTACTGGAGTGTGTGGTACCTAACAATCGAGTTTGTTTGCGAGAAGAAACACTAGTTGAAGCAGAGAGAGAGAGAGAGAGAGAGAGAGAGAGAGAGAGAGAGAGAGAGAGAGAGAGAGAGAGAGTCATTCACACAAAACATGGCGGTCGATTGTGTCCTCGAAAACATTCTTCATCTATCATTCGATTAACTTGATCGTGGTAGTAAAAGTTAAAGCACGGAAAGTGTTTTTGTCTCGATGAAAGAAAAGTTCGCCCGCGGGTGGAAGTCACGTTTTGGGGCCAGAGAGAGAGAGAGAGAGAGAGAGAGAGAGAGAGAGAGAGAGAGAGACGCAGATGCTGGAGGTAAAAAAAAATGTTTTCCAATTCCTATGGTTACCACACACTCAACCAAGAACCCGGAAAGTGTAGAAAGAGAACAATAAATCAAGTGTTGGTGATGATATTTCAATTAAAATCAGGTCATTAAGAAATATTTCGATTTGAAGATGACGTCTGGGACACTTGAAAGGCTCGCTTCCTTTGGTCAGAGCCTGCAGTGTTGATGTTTACAAATCGCTTACTATTCAGAATACTTGCAATTCCCTTCAAGAGAAGTTGTTAGCCTCCAGGTTTACAGCGTGTTCAAGAGCTTCAATTAACTACGGATTGCAAATTGGACAAAGCCAGTGTACCAGCCAATCCATAAAAAAGGGAGGGGCGGGTTCATGTACAGATCACTCAGAACGCTGCTTATCTCTAATGATTGGACGACTAGGAGTTCAACGAACTTTTTCCTGCTACATTAAACTTTCTCACCTTTCTCACCAGACGCCAGGTAGGCCTCCAGGCCTGTCAGTCGTCCTGCTTCAAGAACTGTCTCCATTCTTGGCGATCCTCATAGAGCCTCATCTCATCAACTTCCCGCAAACTGAAGCCTCTCCTCTCTACTCCTCTCTCTATGTTTTGTAGCCATCTCAGTTTTGGTCTTCCTACCGGTCTCCTTCCTTCTGGTGTCCATTCCAAAAACCTTACAGGATATCGCTCTTCCTCCATTCTTTTGACATGTCCAAACCATCTAAGCTGTCCTCTCTCCACAAAATCCAGAATCCCCTCCACTCCCAGTTCTCTTCTAATATCTTCATTTCGTAGTCTATCCAGTCTTGTCACACCTTTTATGAATCTTAAGGCTTTCATTTCAGCTGCTTGGAGTTGGCTTCTAGTTCTTGATGTTAATGTCCATGATTCATGGCCATAAGTCAATATTGGTCTTAAAATAGCTAGGTATATTATGGTTTTCACTTTGCGAGGTATGTTTCTGTCTTTCATTAGTGGGTAGAGCAGATACAAATTGTTACTAAATTTCTGAACTCGGGTAGTTATTTCCAGTTTTGGATCGTTTTGGTCACAAAACTCCACTCCTAAGTATTTGAAATTTCTACACTGTTTCAATGTATGACCTTCTAATTCTACATCTACGTTGTTTGGTGTTCGTGATAGGTGCATAATCTCTGTCTTATCCTTGTTGATCCGCATTCCATTTGCTGTTAAGATCGCATTCCAGTTGTTGACGTTTTCTTGGAGAGCTTCTGCGTTGGGGGCTATCATTGCGTGGTCATCTGCATACAGAAGGTTGATGATCATATCTTCGGCTTCGTCCTCGCCTCGTTCCCTCATACATTTGTCTAGGAACAATATAAAAAGAAGTGGAGAAAGGACGCTGCCCTGTCTTACTCCTGATTTAATTTCAAACCAATCTTCATTCTCTTGATTTGTTTTTACTCTGGATTTGATGTTTTGATAGGTGTTATAAATTGCCCTTATAAGTTTCTCAGGGATTCCATAGTAAGGGTCTTTTAGGGCATCCCATATTTTCATTCTTGGTACTCTATCAAAAGCCTTTTCTAGGTCTATAAAAGCAATATATCTGTCCCTGTTCCATTCCCAGCTTTTCTCGAATATCATCTTGAGTGAAAAAATCATATCGGTTGTCCCTCTTCCTTGCCGAAAACCACTTTGCCATTCCCCCAGCTTTGGTTCAACATATCCTCTCAATCTGGTTTCAAGTATTCTTTCATATACTTTAAAAGTGTGTGACATTAGGGATATTCCTCTATAATTGCTGCAATTTGTCTTGTCACCTTTTTTATAGATTGGGCATATTAGATCTCTTCTCCAGTCTTCAGGTGGTATTTGTCCATTCCAGAGTATGTCGATTAGTTCCAGCAGCCAAATGACTCCATCCTCACCCATGTTTTTAAGGAGCTCTGCAGGTATTGTATCCACTCCAGGGGCCTTACCATTTCTCATCCTCTTGAGGGCACTTTTTACTTCCTGTGTCGTTATGTCAGGTTCTGCATCCCCAACCACATCAAATTCTACATGTTCTTCAAGGTCATCATTTTCATTAAACTCAATATTATTATTATTATTATTATTATTATTATTATTATTATTATTATTATTATCTAATCTACAACCTTAGTTGGAAAAGCAGGATGCTCCAAGTCCAAAGGCTCCTACAAGGAAAAATAGCCCAATGAGGTAAAGAAATACGGACATAAATACAATACAAAACATCTTGAAAGCAGTAAAAAAAGTAATAATAAATATCTCATATGTAAATTATGAAGATGAAATTATGTCAGCCTATTCAACATAGTACCATTCGCTGCAAGATTAAACTTCTGAAGTTAAGAGGCAAGAGGTCATTGCGTCTATCGAAAATGCATAAATTACTGATAAATAATATAACCAGTAGATCCAGCATGTACATACACCCATATATATATATATATATATATATATATATATATATATATATATATATATATATATATATATATATATATATTATATACATATATACATATATATATATATATAAATATATATATATATATATATATATATATATATATATATATATATGTGTGTGTGTGTGTGTGTGTGTGTGTGTGTGTGTGCGCGCGAGTGTACGGGCATATCTACTGTTGTTTTTGTTTTAAGTCGTTTCCCCTGATAGGGAGTAACTTCAAAAGAGATAATCAACATAACAGTCACTCTCCTATTCATTTCAAGGATGATTTTGGCAGAGATTGACGCATTGTTTCTCTCTAGAGTCACCTCCGTGAAGGAAAACAGCTTGATATTGAAGAAAAATATTTACAAAGAGAGAGTAAGTGTGTGTATATGTCAACCAAAAACAAAATCGAGTAGGACTACAGTCACACTTATTACTTTTGCCCTGTCCAAAACTTACATTTAGAAATACTGATACACACATACACACATACATATATACACACACACACACACTATATATATATATATATATATATATATATATATATATATATATATATATATATATATATATATATATATATATTACATAACTATATCAAATTACATCACAACTATATAAAATCTTTCTTTTTTTTCAGACCTTTTCAACCCTGCCCAACCTATTGTATCGCCAATTCATCATAAGAGCGGAACCTTAAACTTGAACTCGAGAAATGAAAACTACTCGACACCCTTGCGTCAGATGATTAACCTCAATATGTGACAACAAGGAAGAACGCCTTATATGAGAGAGAGAGAGAGAGAGAGAGAGAGAGAGAGAGAGAGAGAGAGAGAGAGAGAGAGAGAGAGAGAGAGAGATGGGTTATACAGGAAGAAAAGTAGGTAATATGTTCCTAGGGTCAGTGTCCCCTGCCGATGACATTCGTCGTTCATTATTCGGCGGCTGGGCCGTTTCTGGCTGTACTTGGATGCTAAGCGAGAGGGAGAATAAAGGACGTTAATCATTGTTTGGGTTTGTTGTCGTTGACCGACTGCCTAAGCAACGGGTTTAGTAAACAAACACATAAAACCAGTCCTTGGCGCCCAGCAGTCTACCCACTCGACCCCGCTATAGCGGTACTCAGGAGAAAAGGGGTTCATCTTCCCACTGAGAATAAGAGGAATCCATTAAAGTAATACTGAAACAAATGCTGATCTCGAAATCCCTTCTAGCCAAGCGCTGATATCACATACAAGAAATAATAAAACAGTAGATCTGAATTGTCCAAGAATTGGAGTGCAACTGGTTTGTCAGACTATAGTGCTTTACTCTCTTTGTCAACCGCCAAACCCATCTCACCGTGGATGCTTGTTGAGAGAGAGAGAGAGAGAGAGAGAGAGAGAGAGAGAGAGAGAGAGAGAGAGAGAGTGAGTTTAATGATAAATTATATATATATATATATATATATATATATATATATATATATATATATATATATATATATATTATATATATATATATATATATATATATATATATATATATATATATATTTATATATATAATGATATATTAATTACATGAGAGAGGATATAGCTCTTAAAATTTTAACAGAAAATAAAATTGAAAATATTACGAATAATTACTATTATTATTATCATTATTAAATGCTAAGCTACAATCCTAGTTGGAATAGCAGGATGCTATAAGCCCAGGGGCCCCAACAGGGAAAGTAGCCCAGTGAGGAAAAAAACCAGGAAAAATAAAATATCTTAAGAACAGTGACAACATTAAAATAAATATTTCCTATATAAACTATAAAAACTTCAACAAAGCAAGAAGAAATTAGATAGGATAGTGTGTCCGAGTGTACCCTCAAGCAAGAGAACTTTAATCCAAGACAGTGGAAGACCATGGTACAGAGGCTATGGCACTACCCAAGTTTTCTATGATAATAGAAAACTTTAAATCAAGTCCTTATCTAAATACAATACGCAATAGCGACCGTAAAAAAAACCTTCATTTAAAAGATTGACAACTACCTTATAACTATTACTATTACTTCTAACACCGTAGTGTACCAACAATGCTGCAAGGGGTAAATCTGACGTTATTGCAACACATAATGAAATTCAGGGAATAAAGAAGATACAAATTTCATAATAAATAAATAAAATAAAATTGTAATAATAAAATCGAGGGACACTGCAGTACAGGGATATGCAAAAAAAGTACAATAATAAAATGTAAATAAAGCTGTAATGAAAACACAAAGGCTTTACACACAACAGGGTATCGTTATGGCCTTGAATGGAAACATGTCATAAGGGGGACATTATATTAGTAAAAATAAAAAGATGACTGATAACAATAACAATGAAATTAAAATAAAAAGGTTGATGAGATAAAGGTTAGACACCCGAGATAACCCGTTAGGTAAAAAAAAAAAAAAGTTTCAGACACTAACACACAAACTTCCGACCGCTGTCATTAAGATTCAGAAGTCTCGTTTCCCTATCTTTCCTGTATCATGAATCTCCTCGC
>NC_090737.1:15502600-15510100 GCF_036898095.1 Palaemon carinicauda
CATAGCCGTATACTTAACATGGATTTCTGTATGACTCCAGAAGCTTCAAATGACTTCTGAAGACCTGATCTTCATTTTTTCAAACGTAGCCTGCAACACCTCACATGATCTGTATGTAGCTGGCGAAATCTAACCAAGGAATTGCGCGTTAATAGGAGTAAGAGGAAATGAGTTGATGACTGGGAGAAGGATTTCACTTAACTCATAAAGATCGCGTTCTGGCGGAATAGGAAGCTGCCGGTAAGAATTATGTGTTACGTCTTCGGAACACCACCAACTACAGATGGTTTTGGTTGCTGCCGAAGTTGCCGATCGTTCGTTTTATACCGCCCGACCTATAGAAAGACACGGGATCTTCCGTAGGCAGCTGAGCTTTGAAGATCATAATGTATGCGCCTTGAAGGATCCTTTGCTTGGGCTTTTGCGACGATGTCTTATTAAAGGAGACTCTTGGAAAAAGTACGAGGCTTTGCATCGGTGCAAAAACGGATTGCGGGGAATGAAGATGGAGGCAGAATGGTTCAACTGAACGGTGAGTGACGTGTAGTTCTTCAACAGGATTGTCCCAAAATTCGCCATCTAAGATATCCAGACGACATTGGTAAATATATCCTGTTGCTCGTCATTTACTTTGGCATGATAGTGTATGCGGAGAAATCGATAGTATTCATCTCTTTACTCATTGCCCGATAGGTAAAGAATAAATGCCTTCGATTTCCCTGAGGAATCTGACGAAGTGAGGACTCGCGGCACTGAAATCTTTTTGAAATCTAGGACACTGACGAACTAAGGAAAAGAGATAATGAAATGTCGAAAGAAACTGATAATCTAATGAAAGAATATCCTGAAAACTAGAAGACAGGAGAGAACAGCGACGAGGAGCCTCTAATGCCAAAGGTAAGACACCTAAAAATAGAGAGCCTCTCATGCTAGAAGTAAGGCACCTCAAAATATAGATCGAACACCCTCTAATGCTAAAAGTATGGAACCAAGAAATATATGTCAAAGAACTTCTAATGCTAGAAGTGAGAGAGCTAAAGAGAGAGGTCAAAGAACTTCTAATGTTAGAGGTGTGGGAGCTATAAAGAGAGGTCAAAGAACTTCTAATGCTTGAGGTAAGGGAGCTGAAAAGAGGTCAAAGAACTTCTAATGCTAGAGGTGTGGGAGCTAAAAAGAAGTCAAAGAACTTCTAATGCTAGAGGTGTGGGAGCTAAAAAGAGGTCAAAGAACTTCTAATGCTAGAGGAGTGAGAGCTAAAAAGAGGTCAAAGAACTTCTAATGCTAAAGGTGTGGGAGCTAAAAAGAAGTCAAAGAACTTCTAATGCTAGAGGTGTGGGAGCTAAAAAGAGGTCAAAGAACTTCTAATGCTAGAGGTGTGGGAGCTAAAAAGAGGTCGAAGAACTTCTAATGGTAGAGGTGTGCGAGCTAAAAAGAAGTCAAAGAACTTCTAATGCTAGAGGTGTGGGAGCTAAAAAGAGGTCAAAGAACTTCTAATGCTAGAGATGTGGGAGCTAAAAAGAGGTCAAAGAATCTCTAATGCTAGAGGTGTGGGAGCTAAAAAGAGGTCAAAGAACTTCTAATGCAAGGGGTGTGGGAGCTAAAAAGAGGTCAAAGATCTTCCAATGCAAGGGGTGTGGGAGCTAAAAAGAGGTCAAAGAACTTCTAATGCAAGGGGTGTGGGAGCTAAAAAGAGGTCAAAGAACTTCTAATGCAAGAGGTGTGGGAGCTAAAAAGAGGTCAAAGAACTTCTAATGCAAGGGGTGTGGGAGCTAAAAGTAGGTCAAAGAACTTCTAATGCAAGGGGTATGGGAGCTAAAAAGAGGTCAAAGAACATATAATGCAAAGAGTGGGGGGAGCTAAAAAGAGGTCAAAGACCTTCTAATACAAGGGGTGTGGGAGCTAAAAGGAAGTCAAAGAACTTCTAATGCAAGGGGTGTGGGAGCTAAAAAAGAGGTCAAAGAACTTCTAATGAATGGGGTGTGGGCGCTAAAAGGAGGTCAAAAAACTTCTAATGCAAGGGGTGGGGGAACTAAAAAGAGGTCAAAGAACTTCTAATGCAAGGGGTGTGGGAGCTAAAAAGAGGTCAAAGAACTTCTAATGCAAGAGGTGTGGGAGCTAAAAAGAGGTCAAAGAACTTCTAATGCAAGGGGTGTGGGAGCTAAAAGTAGGTCAAAGAACTTCTAATGCAAGGGGTATGGGAGCTAAAAAGAGGTCAAAGAATATATAATGCAAAGGGTGGGGGGAGCTAAAAAGAGGTCAAAGAACTTCTAATACAAGGGGTGTGGGAGCTAAAAGGAAGTCAAAGAACTTCTAATGCAAGGGGTGTGGGAGCTAAAAAAGAGGTCAAAGAACTTCTAATGAATGGGGTGTGGGCGCTAAAAGGAGGTCACAAAACTTCTAATGCAAGGGGTGGTGGAGCTAAAAAGAGGTCAAAGAACTTCTAATGCAAAGGGCTTGGGAGCTAAAATGGGGGTAAAGAACTTCTAATGCAAGGGGGGGGGCGAAAGCTAAAAAGAGGTCAAAGAACTTCTAATTGAAGGGGTGGGGGAGCTAAAAAGAGGTCAAAGAACTTCTAATGCAAGGGGTATGGGAGCTAAAAAGAGGTCAAAGAATATATAAGGCAAAGGGTGGGGGGAGCTAAAAAGAGGTCAAAGAACTTCTAATGCAAGGGGTGGGGTAACTAAAAGGAGGTCAAAGAACTTCTATTGCAAGGGGTGTGGGAGCTAAAAGGAAGTCAAAGAACTTCTAATGCAAGGGGTGTGGGAGCTAAAAAAGAGGTCAAAGAACTTCTAATGAAAGGGGTGTGGGCGCTAAAAGGAGGTCAAAGAACTTCAAACGCAAGGGGTGGGGGAGCTAAAAAGAGGTCAAAGAACTTCTAATGCAAGGGGTGTGGGAGCTAAAAAGAGGTCAAAGAACTTCTAATACAAAGGGCTTGGGAGCTAAAATGGGGGCAAAGAACTTCTAATGCAAGGGGGGGGGGAAGCTAAAAAGAGGTCAAAGAACGTCTAATGCAAGGGGTGTGGGAGCTAAAAAGAGGTCAAAGAACTTCTAATGCAAGGGGTGCAGGAGCTAAAAAGAGGTAAAAGAACTTCTAATGCAAGGGGTGGGAGAGCTAAAAAGAGGTCAAAGAACTTCAAATGCAAAGGGTGGGGAAGCTAAAAAGAGGTCAAAGAACTTCTAATGGTAGAGGTGTGCGAGCTAAAAAGAGGTCAAAGAACTTCTAATTCAAGGGGTGTGGGAGCTAAAAAGAGGTCAAAGAACTTCTAATGCAAGGGGTGTGGGAGCTAAAAAGAGGTCAAAGAACTTCTAATGCAAGGGGTGTGGGAGCTAAAAAGAGGTCAAAGAACTTCTAATGCAAGGGGTAGGGAAGCTAAAAAGAGGTCAAAGAACTTCTGATGCAAGGGGTGTGGGAGCTAAAAAGAGATGAAAGAACTTCTAATGCAAGGGGTGGGGAAGCTAAAAAGAGGTCAAAGAACTTCTAATGCAAGGGGTGTGGGAGCTAAAAAGAGGTCAAAGAACTTCTAATGCAAGGGGTTGGGGAGCTAAAAAGAGGTCAAAGAACTTCTAATGCAAGGGGTGTTGGAGCTAAAAAGAGGTCAAAGAACTTCTAATGGTAGAGGTGTGCGAGCTAAAAAGAAGTCAAAGAACTCCTAATGCTAGAGGTGTGGGAACTAAAAAGAGGTCAAAGAACTTCTAATGCTAGAGATGTGGGAGCTAAAAAGAGGTCAAAGAACTTCTAATGCTAGAGGAGTGGGAGCTAAAAAGAGGTCAAAGAACTTCTAATGCAAGGGGTGTGGGAGCTAAAAAGAGGTCAAAGATCTTCCAATGCAAGGGGTGTGGGAGCTAAAAAGAGGTCAAAGAACTTCTAATGCAAAGGGCTTGGGAGCTAAAATGGGGGCAAAGAACTTATAATGCAAGGGGGGGGAAAGCTAAAAAGAGGTCAAAGAACTTCTAATTCAAGGGGTGGGGGAGCTAAAAAGAGGTCAAAGAACTTCTAATGCAAGGGGTGGGGGAGCTAAAAAGAGGTCAAAGAACTTCTAATGCAAGGGGTGTGGGAGCTAAAAAGAGGTCAAAGAACTTCTAATGCAAGGGGTGCAGGAGCTAAAAAGAGGTAAAAGAACTTCTAATGCAAGGGGTGGGAGAGCTAAGAAGAGGTCAAAGAACTTCAAATGCAAAGGGTGGGGAAGCTAAAAAGAGGTCAAAGAACTTCTAATGGTAGAGGTGTGCGAGCTAAAAAGAGGTCAAAGAACTTCTAATGGTAGAGGTGTGCGAGCTAAAAAGAGGTCAAAGAACTTCTAATTCAAGGGGTGTGGGAGCTAAAAAAGAGGTCAAAGAACTTCTAATGCAAGGGGTGTGGGAGCTAAAAAGAGGTCAAAGAACTTCTAATGCAAGGGGTGTGGGAGCTAAAAAGAGGTCAAAGAACTTCTAATGCAAGGGGTGTGGGAGCTAAAAAGAGGTCAAAGAACTTCTAATGCAAGGGGTGGGGAAGCTAAAAAGAGGTCAAAGAACTTCTGATGCAAGGGGTGTGGGAGCTAAAAAGAGATCAAAGTACTTCTAATGCAAGGGGTGGGGAAGCTAAAAAGAGGTCAAAGAACTTCTAATGCAAGGGGTGTGGGAGCTAAAAAGAGGTCAAAGAACTTCTAATGCAAGGGGTGCAGGAGCTAAAAAGAGGTCAAAGAACTTCTAATGCAAGGGGTTGGGGAGCTAAAAAGAGGTCAAAGAACTTCTAATGCAAGGGGTGTGGGAGCTAAAAAGAGGTCAAAGTACTTCTAATGCAAGGGGTGTGGGAGCTAAAAAGAGGTAAAAGAACTTTTGAAAGGGGTGTGGGAGCTAAAAAGAGGTCAAAGAACTTCTGATGCAAGGGGTGGGGAAGCTAAAAAGAGGTCAAAGAACTTCTAATGCAAGGGGTGTGGGAGCTAAGAAGAGGTCAAAGAACTTTTAATGCAAGGGGTGTGGGAGCTAAAAAGAGGTCAAAGAACTTCTAATGCAAGGGGTGTGGGAGCTAAAAAGAGGTCAAAGAACTTCTAATGCCAGGGGTGGGGGATAGATGTCGCCACCGAGGCTTTGGGGAAGGCGCGGCGGCGTCTGCGTTCTTTCTGATGCGTAAACTTAATTAAATACAAGTAAAAACAGGGCATTAAATATGTATTATAAATACTAAACTCTTTTTTATCTTGACAGCACAAATGAAATCTTACAAGTTCCAACACGTAACTAAGCGCTCCCGAAACACGAGTCAACCTTTTACTTCAACTTGGAGGATATCCTCGCAAGTAAAAGGTAGAAGTACAAGGTAATTAAGTACAAGGTAATTCTCTGAAGCAAAAGGTAATCATTATGAATATGAGGTAATCATTATGAATATGTAAAGAAAGATTAGCTTATATTTCTACCTTATGCTTACAAGGATATCCTTCATTTTTATGAATACCTCCCAATATTTTGAATGAAAAGGTAAGGCAGGTGACAGAAGGATTGATGGGGGAAGAAAAGTGTTGGTGAAGGAAACGAGGGATGGATCAAATGCAACAAGATACTGTTTTGTGACAAGTTACAAGGTAAATATAAAGTTGCATGCGGAATGCATGGCTCTGGTAAAGGGATATTTGTATTTGGAATAAATGGATCTAAAAAACTTGACTAAATTGATAGAATGGTAAATTGAGGGTTTTCAAGAATGTAATGTACAGATTGGTTTTTGAGAACAGTTATAATTTTATAGGATTTTAGTAAAGCAAATTCACAAGTTTAGTATAAAAGTGGATCAAAAGCAAGGGCCTGTTATTTCTCCAAGGCTATTCAAAATCACCATGCAGTAATTCGAGAGGTCAGAGAAATTATACAAAGAGCAAAGTTTGGGGGCGGTAAAATAAATTATGAATGGAATGTGGAATCACTGATCTTTGCAGAAGATACTCTGCTAACTGGAGAAAGAGAAGAATATAAATATGATAAAAGTTTGAAAGTTTATACAAGAAGAGAAATTTATGAGTGAAGTAAGGTAATACGATTGAATAACAATGGAAGATATGAAATGCTGAAAGAAGTATGGATGATGGAAGAATGAAAATTCTTAATTTGCATAAGTATCTTGCAGTAATAATAAAAGATGATGGCAAATACGAAAGAAGAGGAGAGTCACAAAACAGGAGAAGAAAGGTTGCAAGATGCGTGAAAGTAAGTTATAGATTGCAAAGTGTAATTGCTGATGGGCACCATAGCGAGAATAAGAATGTAATATCTGGTGTTCCTCAGGGTAGTGTTTTCGGCTCATTACTTTTCATAATATATAAAGATTACAGGTGGTTTAGTCTAAAAAAAAAAAAAAAAAAAAAAAAAAAAAAAAAGCCGGCTTGTTGCAGATGCAGATGATGCTATTTTCTTTGTATCCATTCCCTTTTTTTTAATGTTGACCTGGGGTTCCTGAATCCCTTCAAAGAGATCTAGCTAAAAATAGAGCAGTGCGCAAATTATGGGGCATGAAGCTGAACCCTAAATACACTCAAAGGATGATTGTAAGGAGGCTGAGCACATTAGGTTTTCAATATCCACATTTCTGCATAGATAATATCTATTTTAAATACATAAAATTCCTTTTAAATTTTTGGCGTGACTCTTTATTGCAAATTTACTTTTGAGAAATACAGACGGTCTGTTTCTTCTTAAATTGCTCAAAAGGTGGCTTATTGAGAGAGTCTTTTTAGATTTTTGGTGATAATCTATCTTGAAGAAAATCTTTAATTATCAATCATTCTACCTATTCTCGAATATTGTGATCGTATCTGGTCTTTAACTGTTGACTCTCATCTTAATTTCTTGGAAAGATACTTGCGGTTTATTAAATTCCTTATCCCTGGTCTTGATATTAATCACTAACACGGTTATTCAGTTATTTCTTTTTGCATGTTACATAAGACTTTTCCTAATTCTCACCCTCTTTTGAATTCATACCATCCCAGACTGTACCATCTTGTAGTATAACTGGTATGCCGTTAATTCTAACAATCTTGCCTTATCCATCAAAAAGCTCAAAACTAAACAGTATTCTAGAAGTTTTATTCCAACTGTGACCAGATTGTGGAATGATCTTCATAATCCAGCAGTTGAATCGGTCGAACTTCAGAAGTTGAATAGGTTGAAATAAGCCTCTCTTCAAATTCATTTTAAGGTAATGATATTATGATGTTTTATACTTTTTATTCAATACTTCTCATATATATTTTGTTTCCTTTCCTCACTGGGTTATTTTCCAGTTGGAGTCCTTAGAATGGCAGGAAAGTGTATGGGCCTAGCAACCTCATACCAAAAGAATTGCAGGCATAAATTTTGAAAATTAAAACCTTCTATAATCAATCCTTCTGAATGTTGAATTCAAAGACAGACGGATAAGGCTACGTGCTATTTATTCGTCAACGTAATATGCTGCTTCTTTTACGTACATTATAACGTAAAAATTTCTCATATGAAAACCATGAATGTGAAAGATGAAGCAAACTAATT
>NC_090737.1:15517600-15527600 GCF_036898095.1 Palaemon carinicauda
TCTCTGGTTATGGTTCATTTTCCCTTTGCTTACACATACACCGAATAGTCTGGCCTATTTTTTACATATTCTCCTCTGTCCTCATACACCTAACAAGATTGAGATTACCAAACAATTCTTCTTCACTCAAGGGGTTACTGCACTGTAATTGTTCAGTGGCCACTTTCCTCTTGCTAAGGGTAGAAGAGACTCTTTAAGCAGCTCTTCTAGGAGAAGTACACTCCAAAATCAAACCATTGTTCTGTAGTCTTGGGTAGTGTCTTAGCCTCTGTACCATGGTCTTCCACTGTCTTGGGTTAGAGTTCTCTTGCTTGAGGGTACACTCGGGAACACTATTCTATTTAATTTCTCTTCCTCTTGTTTTGTTAAAGTTTATATAGTTTATATAAGCGATATTTATTTTGATGTTGTTGCTCTTCATAACATAGTTTATTTTTCCTTTTTTCCTTTCCTCACTGGCCTATTTTCCCCGTTGGAGCCCCTGGGCTTATAGCATCCTGCTTTTCCAACTAGGGTTGTAGCTTAGCAAGTAATAATAATAATAATTGGTTCAACTCCGGCCCACGTTATCATTGATTTTTAAGTCCGTATTGTTTACCCCTCATCTTTGTTTCTGCACTCTACATTATCACCAGCATCTATTCTTTGGTTATTTTTTTTTTTATTTACAGTCAAATAATACAATAATCAAGAAAAAAAAACTACACCATTTTTCCATCAGTCTATTCAGATTTATTTTTATTTCCTTTTCCATTCATTCGTAGCAGTCGCCTTTGTCTTTCTTAGGAGGAATGTGACAATTGTTCTTCAATTGTTAAAATTATCATTACGGTAATCTGTAAATTCTGATCACCAAAGTTCCCAGCTAAAAGGATTGGTCGGTCCTATGAAAAGCTTTAAAAAATTGATATTTTATAGTCCTTTATTTCTAACAACCGATTCCTTATCGTCTTTTGAGTTTTTTTTTTTTCTTAGTGCAGTAGTACTTGAAAGAAAAGTTTGATCAAGATTGGCATACAAACTTACTTTGCGTCAGTATTATGCCGCTGTTGCTAATAGAGAGTATCTCCAAAGAAAAATCGAGATAACAGTCACTGCAATATGCACACTTTATCTGTTAAATTGTTGGTGAACCACTTGTGAAAGAGCCATTCCATATCAATGGCTTCAAAAACATGAACAAGAAACTCATCAGTGGCACATAAAACTCCCCTACACAAATTGAGCCATTTCTTGGAAGCACATTTGGGCTTCTTGTGTATGGGCCATCATTTCCAACCCTTTTTTATGCTTTCCTGTTCTCCTGCTACTTCCAAGCACTCCGAAATTGTACATTATTCTAACTAATCTGTCACCAATTACAATCTTGTTTTAGGTCCGTGTCTGCCATACAAGGCTTTCTCCTTTTGCTTCCAAAATGTTCACATACAACAACTTTGTAAAAATTATTACACATTGGGTCCCAAACCTATTCTTTGTCTAAAACCATACATTTCGTTCAGGATTAGTTCCTATCTTATCACTAATAATTCTAATATATACCTTCTCTGATATACAAATTAATATTATGCCCAAAAATTCTCACAGTCAGTCTTAATAACTTTACCTATATACAACTGAATAATCTTTCTTTTCAACCACTCCCTTGAACTCTTCCTTTGACGCAGATATATGGTACAAACCCCAATCAGTTGCTCAATCATAAGATCACCACTGCACTTGTGGTGCCATCAACTCCCGGTGTTTCTACATTGTTCAACTTCTTAATCATCATTCTTACATCTTCAGCAGTCACTTCCACAAAAAATCTTCAGCCTTAAAATGAATCCTACAAGTCCTAGATCATTCATCACTGTCTGTCTTCTACTCTTCACAATCAGGACATCTTCCTAAAAACTCAACCATCTAAGGAGGGCTGTATTTACGTCTGACATCACTTTACTTGTATCAATGTTATTCTGAGATTTATTTGATATTTATCAATGCAATTACATTCCTGTAGAATATACGAATTTCCTCATGTTTTTTTTTTGGGGGGGTGGGGGTGGGGGTGGGGTGGGGGGGTTTACAGATTTTCCCCTCTATCTCTAACATTGCTATTTTTCTCACGTATTTTGCTCGTCTCTTCTATAGAGTAACTGTAACTCAAGAATAATTTATACTTTCCTAAACTCTCTATATCCTCACCCTCTCTTATTATACTCCCAAACAGTCTTTGATGTTCTTCCGAATCCATTTGTGGATTCGATCTATGAATTTGCTAGGGGCCTGGGAGGCCATTCAACTCCCTTAAGCAATAGGAGGTACACCCTACAGTTGCAGTATGATGGAAAAACTAGAAGGTTAGATAGAAAGATAGGAGAAAAGAAGTAGAAGACTAAAAGTAAGTGAAGCGGGGGTGCCATTATTAAAGTAATGCTTAGAGTGCCCCACACTATATTTTACCATATTTTATAATTTGGCTGTAATACTTCCACCTTCAAAATTTTTAACCCTGAGGCCAAATAATTGTTCACTTCAAATTGTAGTTCGATGTTTTCCTTGGCCATATTAGTTTGACACTGAATTTTCTTTCTCGTCTCTTGCCAACCCTTATTCCACTTATTTATGAGATTAATCAGTTATGCTTTACGTTCAAACTTCGTTCTCGCGATCATTACTTGACCTTTCAGTACACGTATATACTTGGTATATTTCCCATCTTCTTTTACTAAATTATAGATAATTATTTCATAATTTCTCTTCAAATTGTCATTATATCGTTCGCCACACGCTTCAGCTTGAGGATTTCAGTTCCATTCTCTTGACTATTTACTTTCACGATTTTCTTTTAAATCCCTTCACCATAAACCGTCCTTTTCTATTTTCTTATTTTGCCTGCCTTTTCTATTTCCTTCCTCTTTTGAAATCTTCTGCAGAATTTGCTTAAGGTTTTCATTTTGAGTCAAAATTCCTTCTCCAAGCATTTTGTGCGCAATACATTCCCCTACTCATCTTGATGAGTAGGTATCTATTTTTACTTATATCCGATGCATAAGAATTTCCCTATTCCTTCTTCAGCTTATTTCTTCTTCTGATACTTTCCTCTCAGCATTTTTCTTTCTTCTGCTTTTTTCTAAGGTCAGCATTTACCACCTTTTTTTCCATTAGCGTTTTCCTTCCTTTAGCATTTTTCTTTCCCTTTGACCTATTATATCACCGTTTCTTTCTTATTTACGCTATCCATTCTATAGTACTTTATTTCCTTCTTTCAGCAATTTCTATACACATTTTCCTTTAGCTCTCAATTCCTCCAATCGGCATTTTTCTTACGCGAGCTTTTCTCCTCAAGATTTTTACTTCCTTCATCCTTTCCCTTGCTCGACTTTTATACTTTTTATAATCTTTTTCTTCCTACGGAGCAGAAAGCTCAAAGCCACCATCCTCACTAAAGCCTTTAATTACAATGATGAATTATTTTCGAATCCCCAACGCCCCCCCCCCCCCTCCTGACTCCCATACTTCCCCAATGTTCTTTTTTTTTCCCTCATTTTAGAGATCCATAATTTGAATTTTTGGATTCATCCCTTTGTGTTAAAATCAAATTGATGCAAATGTATGATTATATTTGCAAATATGTGTAAATGTGTGTTCTCGGTGCAATATCGAAGCTTGTACTGTCATTTTATGAAGTATTACTCTCGCATGAGCATATTTCAAATCGAGTGTGTGTATTTCAGCAGTTTGTATCAATGCTGTTGAGTTTGGGTCTGCACCGTGGATAGCGCAGGTGTAATTTGCCCATATTTGTTTATCCAAGGAGTGGTTAATAGCTATAATTCCACGCGTATGATTATGGGCTACGTATAATTTTTCTCTGTCTGTCTAGCATGAAATTGGCAGGTCGGAAAAGTTTTCTTTGCGAGTTTATTATCATTTCAACAATATTTGATCTCGGTATATTTACTCTAGACTTTACAATCCACTGCCAGCATAGTCTGGTTATATTCTGTTAAAGAGACTCGAATATAACTAGAATGAAATCTAACCTGGATAAAGCAATAATCATATTTACTGTATGTTACTCTTAAAATACTGTTTTTTAGAAAGGCATTAATTTGGTAGGAACCTACATAGGTATGATGATGACGATGATAATAATAATAATAATAATAATAATAATAATAATAATAATAATAATAATAATAATAATAATAATAATAATAATTATAATAATAATAATAATTATAATAATAATAATAATAATAGAATTACCCATATAGTTAAAAACCCTAAAATAGTTACGTAACTCCCTAATATCACAAAATAATGTAAATCCGACTTCTTACATCAGAAGGATCGACCCTGGACTGGGCGTTTATTACTTATCAGGAATATATGCTAATCAAATATTATTAGATTTGAATTTACGGGTTTAAGCCGGGGTAGCTAATGAGTACTAAAGTGAAACTTAAGTTAAAACGCCTCAGTTGCACTACAAAGTAAAAAATAAGAGTGTGGAGAGCAAGATGGAGGATAAGAACGGAGAGATAGTAAAAGGTTAAAAAAGTGAGAGCATTCAGGGGGCCAACAGACGTTGTAAAGGGCCTTACGTGATGCTTACAGTGCACCTTACGTCATTGCCTCCTTATGGGGATCGGATTTTATTACTATGATAGGAAATTCTGGCATCACAAATAAGTTGCAATTTGTTATAGGCTACACCAATAATACTGCTGGCGAAACTAATTGCGATATTTATCAATAAATAACTATGAACTAATGTCAAAAACAAATACTAAATAAATGAATCTGAAACCAATCCTGCGGATCTCTTACCAATATCTAAAAGCGCTCGGCGCTTTATTAGCGAAACGAAATCTCTTTGCATGCAAACTCCCATTCGCTCAATCATAATCCTGACTAATCTTGGCAGGATATCTCGATTCGACCCTTATTTGCCGGGAGTTCACGTCCAAGAATGTTGTTTCGTGTTTGCTGGCCTAGAGTGGAGGCTCCACCTTCCTGTCCTCCATGACGGATTAACCTACCATAGAAACTCATTTTCTTCGTCAAGCGGTAAATCTACGCCATCAACCTCTTCTCTCATTCCCCTCTCCCTTTCCCATTACTCTTCCTTCACCCCTAAACGCACCCCAACCCCTCAGTCCCATATTCTAAAACACCAACCTCCCTTTCCATTCCTCCTTTTCTCATCCCGTCGTCCCTATTCCATCTATCTAAAACCAAGGCTGCGATCGCGTCTCATCTTCTTCTTCCTCTATGAAATTGTTCGTACTTGGTCCTGCGTTAATCTGTCTCTTCTAAAGGCCTACTTAGGCCTAATTATGGGTCCTGCGTGAAAAATTATTCTAAAATGGCTGCTTCCTCCTCCAGGGATGTAAGACGGCCATGAAGAACCCAGCACAAATACCATCTCCGATAGAGCGAATCTACGATGAAGAGCCTTTTTCGCTTCTCTTCTTTTTTTTTTTTTTTACACTTCTCTCCCCTTGGCCCCCTCCTCCTCTTTTTCCCCTCACTGAAGATCTTAATTACATTTCCTTATCACGTTAAAAGCCTAGGCGAGTAGGTAATCTAGTTCACTGACATTGCATCTGAGGTTTGGACTTAATTCAATTTGATTTACGAAAAGAAAACTCGAGGTGGAACCTCTCTCTCTCTCTCTCTCTCTCTCTCTCTCTCTCTCTCTCTCTCTCTCTCTCTCTCTCTCTCTGGAAATGAAAAATACGAAGATGAGGGAGAGGATTGTTGGATGGGGTGAAGTGGGGTGGGGGGGGGGAAGTAGGCCACGAGATAAAAACTTATCACTAGATAGAAGCAGGACGAAATATTTCAAAGTTGTAAGTGCACATTCCCACTGCAAAAAACCAAAAGAGAAAATAAATTTCCTGCTTTTAGGTAATGCTGAAATCTCTCTCTCTCTCTCTCTCTGGAAATGAAAAATACGAAGATGAGGGAGAGGATTGTTGGATGGGGTGAAGTGGGGTGGGGGGGGGGAAAGTAGGCCACGAGATAAAAACTTATCACTAGATAGAAGCAGGACGAAATATTTCAAAGTTGTAAGTGCACATTCCCACTGCAAAAAACCAAAAGAGAAAATAAATTTCCTGCTTTTAGGTAATGCTGAAATCTCTCTCTCTCTCTCTCTCTCTCTCTGGAAATGAAAAATACGAAGATGAGGGAGAGGATTGTTGGATGGGGTGAAGTGGGGTGGGGGTGGGGGGGGGGGGAGGGGGGGAGTAGGCCACGAGATAAAAACTTATCACTAGATAGAAGCAGGACGAAATATTTCAAAGTTGTAAGTGCACATTCCCACTGCAAAAAACCAAAAGAGAAAATAAATTTCCTGCTTTTAGGTAATGCTGAAATCTCTCTCTCTCTCTCTCTCTCTCTCTCTCTCTCTCTCTCTCTCTCTCTCTCTCTGAAGATTCAAATTAGACTTCTCCTGATTAACATACTGATTTTTTTCTAAGATATTTTACGTCTCTGCACTTACTTACCTCCAGCTTTTGTTTATTTTTTTTTTCCCTTCTTTAAGAAGGCCGGGAGTAAGTCTAACGTAATTTAATTAATTCGTCCCCAGGTAAGCAAGTAGTCCTCTAACTGAATTAAAGAGAGACAGAGAGAAACTAGTATTGTAAAGGGAAAAATAGGAAAAAAAAAATAATATAACTGGTAAACCAGTAACACTAGGCTCAATGCATACACCAGTTTTAACATAGTTCATATGGCTTAATTTGAGGTGTCGTAGAGAAGCTGTTTCTAGATTATATACATTTAACCCAAAATACCTCAGCTGCAGGAGCCCATATAGCAACGATAATGAAATCCCACTATAACCTCAGTGACATAATTATATATATATATATATATATATATATATATATATATATATATATATATATATATATATATACATACATATAAATATATACATATACATACATACATACATACATACATACATATATATATATATATATATATATATATATATATATATATATATATATATATATATACATTTAGTCTTAAATACCAGAACTCCAGTCCCTGCCCAAATAGTAACTCCTACTTGATGCGGTATTCATCTATACCTTGGTCTGGTGGTGACAGTAGGCTTGCATCGAACCTCAAACCTTGTGTCAATGTCTGCGCTTCACCATATATCCATTTAAGGTTCATGTAACTAAGTCCTATAATATATACAAAGGAAGGAAGGATGGGTGGACGGATGGAATTTGGGTAAAACGGCCCGGTGTTGTAGCGTGTGAGGCTAATTGGTGTCGATTTGCAATTTGGGGGAAACCACGGTGTTTGCAATAAGATGTTATCGTACAAAACATTCAGGTTCCATGTTCATATGATTCTGACATTCAGATAACCAAGGGTTGATGACATTAAATTGGAGCGTTCTATTTATAACAAATTTCATAGCACATTTGGTTATTAGATACCTATAAATGTGCATTACTTCAGATGGTTAATTTGAAGACTGACATCAATTTCTAATCTTTTAACGTATGAGAGGTGACCCGTTGCCTACTTTTCCTTACATTTGCCATCAATAACACAAACGATTTGTCTTAAGAAAACAGAAGATATGGTATAATAAATACTTCCTACAGATGTTCTTCCCTCGACAAATTTATGCCATATTAAGACCCTGGCAAGTACCAATCAATATCTTTCCAAAAGTTTTCTAATTATGATGATTGGAAAATTTCAGATAAATTGTAAATAAAAGAACGCCCTCATGCAATATTTCATGCATCACTTCCACACTACTTTATTATTTTAACTTTTTACACGTCGGAGTCAACAATACTATTAAGGATAATTTCACCAATTAGACAGGAAAGCAAGGAATTGACTTTCTCTGCTCCCTAAAATATTCAGTACCCAAAGCAGGCTGATATTTTCTCCCAATTTCTAAATTTGGATTTACAAAATTTGAGACACATGGCATCATGGAATAATGTGAAAAAAATACTGAAATGTGAGGATTGCTAGATGGCGAAGGGACTTAACAACGCCTACAGTGCACCGTGTTAGAATTACTGAAGGCATTACCTACCATATGGGAACTAAGTTACTAGGGACACCTTATTTTAATGCTAGTATTGAGTTTTAGATGGAAATATATTTATGTTTTATATTCCCTTTCAGAATTGTGCAAGGTCCCATATTTATATGAAGAGTAACAGGGTACGACGTACCTTCTAGATGTTAAAAACAAGAAGATTTGTACTTGAGATGTCCTTTTGAATCATCTTTAAAGAAAACAGGTTGTTTGCCTTTTTTCATTAATTCGAAAACTACCAGCCAGTAACACTTCCTTCAGCACAGTTGCGAGATCCTTACAAGACTTGAGCAAGTAAATATTACCTGATAGTCGTTCCCTCTCATATTATTATTATTATTATTATTATTATTATTATTATTATTATTATTATTATTATTATTATTATTATTATTATTAATTGCTAAGCAACAACTCTACTTGAAAAAGCAGGATGCTATAAGCCCAGGGGCTCCAACGGGGAAAATATCCCAGTGAAGAAAGGAAACAAGGAAATTATAAGATTTTAAGAACTATAAAAACTTAAAAAAAAAAAAAACAAGAGGAAGAGAAATAGGATAGAATAGTGTGCCAAAGTGTACCCTCAAGCAAGAGAACTCTAATCCAAGACAGTGGAAGACCATGGTACAGAAACTATGGCACTACCCAAGAATAGAGAACAATGGTTTGATTTTGGAGTGTCCTCCTAGAAAAGCTGCTTATCATAGCTAAGGAGTCCCTTCTACCCTTATCAAGAGGAAAGTAGCCACTGAACAACTACAGTGCAGCAGTTAGTTAACCTCTTGAGTGAAGAAGAATTGTTTGGTAATCTGTGTTGTCAGGTGTATGAGGACAGAGGAGAATCTATAAAAAATAGGCCAGACTATTCGGTGTATATGTAGGCAAAGAGAAAATGAACATGACGATACCTAAGTAAGTGCCGTCATGTTTTTGACGATTAATTTCATACTCCTTTATTTGGAAAAACATATGGTCCATTTATATTAAACACTTTCTGTAGTAACATACACACAAAGAACTTTTGTGAATTGCGTTCCTGGTTAATTTTACTGTTTCGCGTACAACTGGTCCCCTTTCACTCAAATTACTTCTTACTTTAATATTCACTTTAATCTGACCTCATTCGGTATATATATATATATATATATATATATATATATATATATATATATATATATATATATATATATAATATATATATATATATATATATATATATATATATGTATATATATAAATTATATATTTATATACATATATAAATTATATATATATATATATATATATATATATATATATATATATATATATATATATATATATATATATATATATATAAAAATTATATATTTATATACATATATAAATTATATATATATATATATATATATATATATATATATATAATTATATGTATGTATGCATGTACATATAATTCATAAATATAGCAACATTACAAAAGACCACAGATTACCTCATTTCCTGAATATCTAGCTAATTAAAAAAATGGATATTTCTTACTCCAGGTATCCACTTTATTCTGACCACAATCGGCAATATATATATGTACATACATACATATATATATATATATATATATATATATATATATATATATATATATATATATATATATATATATATATATATGCGTGTGTGCGCGTTTAAAAAAATTCTTAAACACAGCAACATTATAAAAGACCACTCTAATTATATACCTGAAAGTTTTGCTCGTAATTACAAATAAAATAAGAGTACTTATTAGATCCTGGTTTTCCATATCACTTTAAAAACTAAACATAAAAAAAAATACAATTATACCTCCCCAAACCTGGTGAACAATGACCAAGTACCAAGAAGATCATATAATACTCTATAAGAAGCTCTTAAAACCTCAATTTTACAAGCTGAAGT
>NC_090737.1:15535100-15557600 GCF_036898095.1 Palaemon carinicauda
TTTCTCTCTCTCTCTCTCTCTCTCTCTCTCTCTCTCTCTCTCTCTCTCTCCTCTCTCTCTCTCTCTCTCTCTCTCAAGAAAAGAGACCAGTAGGATTACTGCCAAATAATTATGAAAAAAAAACCTAGTGAACTACTACAAAAAACTTCGTATAACCAGTATGGGAAATACTTCAATGCATTGAAAAAAAGGCACAAAAATTATTACTTTAATAACCAAAGCAATAACGATAGCCGTCAAGAACAAAAGAAATTTAATATAAAGGATTACTAAGATGAATGATAACATGAATATCAAAACATCAATGTTAAGAAACAATCAAACCCCGATGAAACAAAACACAGAACAATAACAGTAAAAAATGAAGAATAACAAAAACATCACGGATGAATATTAGTAAGAGCGAAATTGCAGCCACAATATCATAAAAAAATGGTAATTCTTCCTCATTATTAAACAAACAAACTCACTCACTCACTCTCTCTCTCTCTCTCTCTCTCTCTCTCTCTCTCTCTCTCTCTCTCTCTCTCTCTCACACACACATTTATGCTGATAGAATGAAAGCGGGATCTCTCTCTCTCTCTCTCTCTCTCTCTCTCTCTCTCTCTCTCTCTCTCTCTCTCTCTCTCTCGCAGAACCTGGGAAAGGCTGACATTTAATTAAGGTCCATTAATCAGGGCTTGTACATGAGCTCCTGAACTCAATTTGGCCTTCTCTCCTCGCAAGAGTCATTTCAACTCGTTTCATTCAAAACGCCAACGATAACTCAATAATTTCTTTTCCTTTCCTTCTTTACGAGTCCCGAGGCTCGTATCGTGGTCTCATAACGTGGCCGGGGATGCTATATATAATTCTAATAGCTTTGATTATGTTGGGGAAAATTTTTCCGCGTTTGGAATAACGTCTTGGCTGAACTGGTGTTTGGAGGAGGCACTCCTGCTGAAGGCTCCTACTGCCGTTTAGTTTTTCTCCAGCCTGCTGGCATTTTTAACATCCTGGGTTATTGCGAGGAACGTTATTTGTTACTATCTGGTCTTGTTCAATTTCGCTCGTCACAACAGTATTTATAATGTTTTTCAAAATTTTATTATTATTATTATTATTATTATTATTATTATTACTTGCTAAGCTACAACCCTAATTGGAAAAGCAGGATGCTATAAGCCCAGGGGCTCCAACAGGGAAAATACCCCAGTGAGGAAAGGAAACAAGGAAAAATAAAATATTCTAAGAAGCGTAACCACATTAAAATAAATATCTCCCATATAAACTACAAAAAAAAAAAAATAACAAAACAAGAGGAAAAGATATAAGATAGAATAGTGTTACTGGTTGTTATTTTTTTTTTCTCGAACAGGTGATACCGAGCATAAACATACATATTTCAACATAAAGATGTTTCCCCTCGTGCCATACAATACAACACTCGCTGCCATATTCGTCCTTTTATCTGCTGAATCGTGAATTAAAAAATCCATAAACTTAGTCACTTTATATTGCTGCCCAAAAAGATCATCAGCAGCACATCGTAACTCCCTCCGTACTTAGCACCATTCATCATTAAATTCGTTTGAATTCTTACGGTTCGTGAGTATTATGACCTTTCTTTACAACATGTAAGATGTCTCTCATATTATCTATCCAATTCTTTCTAGGGTTTCCTCTCCTTCTAACAAACAGTGATTTTTAATTATTCATTATTTATTCTAACATACAGTAGGCCTTTCTTCTTTTTACTAATATGCTGTCCGCCATTTTTTCGAGATTAACAATACACCAAAACATACATTCGTTACCCTAAGTCTATTCATTTTACCAATTCCTTTACATATCTCCACATTTCTGTTATCAATTTATTCCATACAACATATGCTGCACAATCATTTCATCGGCAGTTAAGACAATAATGCATGACTATTCGTAAGTAAAAATATTATGGAAAATTACCAATAAAAAGGCAGTTACCTGAAAGCGAATAACATAAAAACCCGTTTTTACGAGCCAGCGCTTTCCAGCACTAAGCCATTTCTTCTGATATGACAGGGCTAAAAAGAATCAGCAGCCATGAAACGGTCATCCTTTAACCGATGAATCAATGATGAGCTTTCAGCAGAAAACTACCACAAACTAAGGGTATCGATCCCTCATTCGGGAATTGTTCTGTTTTATGTCTATTCTTCACGAATGAATGAATGAATGATTTAAAATTTTCAGGCATCCTGATATTCTTCACGAAGTTTACCACTTTCGGGCTATTAATGCCCCTTTCCAACACCTTCGAAACTGACTACCAAGCATATTGGCAACCTCCTCTCTATCTCTCTCTCTCTCTCTCTCTCTCTCTCTCTCTCTCTCTCTCTCTCTCTCTCTCTCTCTCTCTCTCTCTCTCTCTGAACCTTAACAGAGCGAAAGGGTTTGTGCATCGCCATGCTCAGCGAAGCTGTACTAGTCAGGCAACCTATACTAGGTTGGCCTGCTGTGAGCGATCAGGAGAAAATCTTCCACCATCATCAATCCCACTAGCCAGTGTGGTGATGAAAACTAGCCAAACCCCCGACATGAATAAGGACATGTCTGAAGTCTTTATTCTGCAGTGGACTAGAAACGGCTACATTTGTTGTTGTAGGTATGAGCGTGTATGTATGTGTGAGAGTGTGATTATTAAAGCCCAATTTAAAATATACGATCAACCGTTCTGTATACAGTATATATATATGTATATATATATATATATATATATATATATATATATATATATATATATATATATATATATACATACACACATATACATATATATATGTATATATATATATATACATATATATATATATATATATATATATATATATATATATATATATATATATAAACGTACATAATCTCAAAACATTGTAGCCTTGTAACATCCTTATCATAGATAAGGACTTTATCCAGAACATTCTTCGCCAGCCAATCCCGTTGAAAACAAGAAACTTCATTAACAAATAATTAATGACTTGAAATCTTTTTAATATCCAATATACATCTAATATAAATTCACGATCCTGATATCCCCATTTTGTACAGAAATTCCTGTAATTATGAATCACAATCAAACATTTCTCTTGTCAGATCAGCAAAGCAATACGGAAAGAGAAATTAGTCTTTTAAAAAGTGATAATTTTGCCATGTATTCAAATATTTATGATGAGGCCCTTCCGTGTCGAGGTCTGGATAATCAGACATACGTCACACTTAATAACACGCTTCCAATTTACATGCTTGATGGACTTTTCCTGGCACATTAAAAGCTCAGAGAGAGCGAAAAAATGTAGATGAAGGGATTGGCAAGAGAGAGAGAGAGAGAGAGAGAGAGAGAGAGAGAGAGAGAGAGAGAGAGAGAGAGAGAGAGACTAGCAAATCAATATTTGGAAAAGGAAGGCAAAAAACAATGGAATGAGAGAGATGTTGTCAAATCAACCGAGTTAAATAGAGTAAAAGAAAGACAGATAGTAAAATAAATACTTATATAAGTACACAAATACAGATTGAGAAAATGTAACACGGGGGAAACATAAGAAATATATTATAAGAGAGAGAGAGAGAGAGAGAGAGAGAGAGAGAGAGAGAGAGAGAGAGAGAGAGAGAGAGAGAGAGAGAGAGCACTAGGAAAAAGTTTGATGAATCAATCAATAGAGGGTAGGAAGGGAGGAAAAAAAAGGCATTGAAAAGGAGGACGACGAACTACTGAAGTGAAAAAAAAAGTCTGTCAAATCAGGTAGAGAGAGAGAGAGAGAGAGAGAGAGAGAGAGAGAGAGAGGAGAGAGAGAGAGAGAGAGAGAGAGAGAGATGAAGTACGGAACGGTGAAATTCTCCTTCCCGTCTTTATTGGATTCTGTAGGGAGTATTTATTGGTTTTTTATGAGGATGTGTAATTATGGCCGAAGTGTGTAGAGCCTTTATCGACAACGGAGGAGAGCGAGGCAGCAGCAGAGGAGAAGCAACAAAAGCCCCAAGGGACAGGATAAAAGGAAGGAATAGGTAAATGGCGAGAAGGGAAAAAGTATAAGGTGGGGTTGTATGGGTGTAGAGATGGATGCATAAAAAGAATATATGGGAAAAATAAGTCTATTAGAATGTATAGGTGATAGAAGAGGAAATGGAGAAAAAGAATAGTACAGAGAAATGAGATGATAACATGGGGGAAGAAAAGGATTCTATGATAAAATAAGATCAAGAAAATTTTGGATATATATCAATGGTGATAATCTAAAATAACAAATTATAAAAAAGGACACAGAAAACAATGAGGGAAAGTAAGTATACGATGGTAAAAAAAAAAAAAAAAAACAGAAAAATTAGCATATTCATCATGAGGGAAAAAAGAAATAACGTTGTAATATGATAAGAAAATCCAGAAGGAATCGATATTGCAAATCACTTCAAAGTGGAAAAAGCTGATAATGTCCTGGCTGTGTAATAATGTAGAGTTTCAAGGAAAAACTAATATCTCCCTTATATAATAAAGGAAAAATGACTGTACATACACACACACACACACACACACACACACACACACACACATATATATATATATATATATATATATATATATATATATATATATATATATATATATATTACACACACACACACACACACACACTGTATGGGCTGAAGAATTACTGCCCCATGAGTTTACTTTCCATAATATATATACATCTACAAAGATCATATTAAGCCGAATAGAAAGACACCTAGACTTTAATCAACCAAGAGACCAGGCAGGCTAATGGAAAAATCAACAGAGTATGACAAAACAAAATGTAAGGCATTTATAGACTATGAGAAAGCACTTGAATCTGTCAAAACATCAGCAATAATGAAAGCCCTTCAAAAACAAGGAATAGCAGAATCTTATGTGAAAACATGTAGATATCTATACAGTAAATACAGCAATCCTAAAACTATATAAGAAAGTGAGAGAGAAGTTAGACGGAGACCTCATCTCTTCTAAATTATTCACAGCATGTCTAAAATTTCATAATAATTTAGATTGAGAAAAGATAGGAATTAATATTCATGGGGAATACCTTAACAACTTACGATTTGCAGATGACATAGTTGTGATTAGTTAATCATGGGAGATATTACATAAAATGATAGAAGATATGAGTAGAGAAAATAGAAATATAGGCCAGAAAATCAATATGAGTAAAACTAAGGCAATATTCAATGAAAATTCAGGGACAGCCAATAAAAGTTATGGACGAGCCTCGAGATAGTTAATAAATATACGTACTAGACAGACAGTAAGTGTTCACCCAGGACACGAGGCCGAAATTAAAAGAAAGATAAGCATGGGTTGAAGAGCATTTGGTAAACAAAATGAGATTATGAAATTTAAATTGCCACTTTCTCTATAAAGATAAGTATCTAATGAGATGGTCCTACCAGTATTAACTTAAGCATCAGAAACTTGGAGCCTTACTTAAACCTTAGAACATAGGCTTGTTACAACTCCGGGAGCTATGGAAAGAATAATGATGGGAATACAATGAAACAGAAAAATTGTAATATGGATACGAGAGCAAATTAATAGAGGATATTCTAACAAGTTGTAGGAAAAACAAATGCACATAGACAGGACATATATTGAGAATGAGAGACAATAGAGGGACATTAAGAGTATCAGAATGGGTCCATAGAGATTGTAAAAGGAAGAGAAGATGATGGGTCGATGAACTAAGTAAGTTTGTAGGCGTGGACTGGCACAGAAAGGCCAAAAATATACGCAAGTGGAAGGGCATGTCTGAAGCCTTTGTTCTGCAGTGGACTAATAACAGCTGGTGATGATGAAGACACACACACACATATATAATAAATATAAATATATATATATATATATATATATATATATATATATATATATATATATATATATATATATATATATATATTCCTGTCACGCTGAACGGCAACCACTCAGAAAACAACTATCTCCGGTAAACTGTCCAAACCAGACTGTTGTATTATTATCAATACTTGCTAAGCAACAACCCTAGTAGGAAAAGCAGGATGCTATATGCTAGGTCTATATATGCTATAAGCCCAAGGAGGCGGGGAATGGTCCAATTTGTGTGCGTGAGCGTGCGTGCATATGTATCCATTTTTGACATGTTGCGTACACTAGCAATAAAACAAAACATTCTTTTACGAGTGAAGCTGAACAAGGAAACAAATTGGAAAAATATCCAGGAAAACTGTCCACTGAATAAAGCAAATAATAAACTATGAATAACTTTTCCAACATACAAACCCTTTTAGCAAGGAAAAGATAAACAGACGAACGGTATTTTCTTACTAGAGAAAAAAAATATATTAGCAATGTAAAATGTTGCGAAAACTTGAAAGACAGGTAATAAGACGAGAGAAAGTCTGCTCTGCGGGGGTAAAATAAAGCTGTGAATAATCTTCTTAAAAGAAAAGACTTACCATGCAAGCGTTATTAGCTATGAAAGTATGCAATATGAAAGAACTTTTTTTTTTCTTAGAAAGTGAAATTTTAATGATCCTAAGAAAGCCGAGCGAAAAGAATTCAGTCTCTCCAATTTCCTGTTACAAAACCGACTCTAACAAGGAAATGTTACGTCAAGATTTTAAATCTGGTATATTTGTACGTTTCTTTTTTTACGCCGCCAAGTCTTCTAATATTAAAACTAAGCGAATATCTTTTACAATTCCTTCTTTTTTTTACCCCGCACTAAATAACTGCGTGATATTTACTGTGCAACTATTTAATGCATTGCACGCCCACACACCTGAAGCATGTTCAGGGCAGACAGGTATACATGGGGAAGGATGGTCAAGTGTATCCTCCGTACCCTGCCGTGTGATCCTTGGTTCCAAGAATTCCTCCCAAGAGACTGGCTCATTCACTCGAGCTTGAATGAGACATGAACCCCAAGGCCCTGAAATTAACATGCTGCTCTTTAAGATTTTTTTTTTTTTTTTTTTTTTTGTACCCTACTTGCCCTTTAGTCTCGTCTTCATTGTTCTATATTCTTACATAATCTCCATTTCTCAGTCACGTTTATTCATTTGTAACATGACATATATTGAGTAGTTTTGAGTTTTACCATTTAGAGTTTTTTTTGAGTTTTACAATTCAGTTTAATGTTTGGATTTTTACAATTTAGAGTAATATTTTGAGTTTTACAATTCAGTTTAATGTTTTGAGTTTTACAATGCAATGTATTACCGAAGGAATCTTGCTGCAAATGATAATACATCTAATCTTAAAAGTAGAGTAATTGGTAACACATGTAAGAATTTTCATCAGTATGTTAACAATATATCCCTCCACTAAATAAGCTGAGTCTCGCTTCTTATAAAGGTGAAGGTGTCTGGTTTCAGTTTCAGTATCATCAGAATAGATGCTCACCAGAACATCAGCCGGGCTAGCTCAACCCCCGCTGTGGTGCCCAAACACAGCAGTACCCTCCCACCACACACCTCAGTAATCACCTTAAACTCAGGGTCCCGGGCTGGGATCAACCGGCTACCATGCTAATGCTAGGCGAACGCGTTACCAACCCTTCACGTAAAATCAAAGATCAAAGTCGGTCCCATTCCTTAAAATGGAGAAGAGGTCATGCTTTAAAGATAATAAATACTAGACTACTCGATCGCGTAATAAGTTTGCCAATTCCTTATTGCGACGTCTTTAACTGGTGCACTCTTCTTAATAGTCTGTGGTGGGCAGCTGGGATCGAACCTAAGTCCTGGAAAGTAACGATGACAGAATAATCTGAGGAATCATCTGAAGAGGGACTTTGGTTTCTTTCTAAAGTCTCCGAGGTAGGGTAGCTAGGTTACTATAAACATTCCTTCAGTAAGCATGGTGTAATATTGAAACTCGGCTGGAATTTTAGTGTGAATTTATCCTTAAATGGAGAAAAATATGTTCCTTTAGCGTACAGGACCCTGAACTGGTAGTGTAGATCAATATACAATACAAGAAAAGAATTGCAGATAAATGTTGCTAGAAAAGAGATGTTTAAGTTATACCAGTGAAACGCTGAACTGGACAGTTATGAAGTCGCAATCAAGATGTTATGTTTTAAGTTACGAACTGAAAAAAAAAAAAAAAAAAAAAAAAAAAAAAAAAACCCGCAATTACTGCAGGTTGATTACAAATTGCTAAAGGGACACAGTAGAAGATGCAAGACGAGAAATACGGTTCTAGTATCATGAACTTTTTAGTTACACAAGGCCTAAAAAAGCTGTAAAAGGATTACCTATCCTTATATACAAATAGGTGAAGCAGACCGATTTTTTTCAAGAACAATAGCTTGACCAGAGAAAGTTATTTCTATCAACACGTCTATGTATAGTCTGTAGAAAGAGGAAAAGGCGATTCAAATATATTTTATAGTTTAATGAATAGGAGTCAGTCTTAGAAATTCTTCATAAAATGACAGAGATAAAGCCAATAACTAACAGATTTTACTGGTGATAATTATTTTTCCAGAATGGCACACGGCGCAGACAAGAAATAATCCAATTCTATACACGGCAATCACATGAAGAAAAACGCATTCGCTGTTATTATTAACAAGCATTCAGAGCAAACTAGTAAGGGGTAGAGTTAGTAGGTTACAAAACTTATTAGGTTTTTCTCTCACACTTATCGAAATAAACAAAATGAATAGACCGCCGGTATTCTCACGTTTTTCTTGCTTGATGGACGGCGGACTATTAAATTTCACTTTACATAAGTTATATCGTGATTAATGTTTTATAAAACCAAATGACATTTAATTAACGATGATATTAAATTTCCTTCTGTAAAGGTAATGCGGAAGTTAATAGCTTGCTGAATTAAATTTCATCCAGTTACTGATGATACTAAATTCGACTCAGCGTGAATGTTTTATGAATTAAAATTTCATGCTATAACTAATGAAAATAAGATTTTGAAACGATGAATCAATATTTAGCAGATGTACAGTTGGAAACAGGAATTCCTAGTGCACCTCACTATGAAGAAGTGCACCAAGCCATACCCTTACAGGGAAGCGAGTTCGTGGTTTTAGCCCTGCGAAGTAAGGGTGCACTTCCACGGAACAAGGTATGCCGGGGACTCCTGTGTCCAACTGTATATTTCCCTCCATTGGTCTGTCTTGCCTTTAAACATTCCTTATTACAAAAACTAATATGGGAACTTGGAGGAACGTGCCTCATAAAAATATTCATTAAAATAAGGAATTTCTTTTGAATTTCCTTTGAAAACGAGCTTTCTCATATAAGTATAATCCTATAGAACGCTGCAAAATACGAGCATGATAGGAAACGGTAAAATATATTAAATTCCCACCCTTTGAAGTGAAATTAGATTTATTGCGAGTCTCATATTATGCAACTGAAAATTATTATGCTAGTTCCAATATGGAATCGTAATTCGGTCCCTTATCGTTTTTCAATCCGGTTTCCATCGAAATGAAAGACAAATTAAGGTGGAATTGAAATGCATGGATTCTGTATTAATTAAAAACTGGCTTAATGAAGGTCACCCCAGCTAGGAAGGATTAGACGAATAGGTTTGTATGCATCATATACAGTCTCTCTCTCTCTCTCTCTCTCTCTCTCTCTCTCTCTCTCTCTCTCTCTCTCTCTCTCTCTCTCTCTCCCTCTCTCTCTCATCCAAGTACACGTGCCATGCGAGTTCTTTTTGTAATATATTTTCCTTTCTAAAATGGACTGGGATTTTTCCAGGGATATGCTAATATTCTTCATGTCAATCTAATTTATTACATCTTTCCAGGCAGATTTTCAAAGCTATTTTATTCTTTGCTTGCAGAGGAGAAAAGAGAAATAACGCTAGTAAAATTAAAACACTTTACAATATTAGGGATCCGTGAATGGGGTCAGATGAACGAGAGAGAGAGAGAGAGAGAGAGAGAGAGAGAGAGAGAGAGAGAGAGAGATTTATCATAAATGATTTTTCAGCGTATATTCAAGGTTGAATTAGATATTAAATGCCATTAATGTTGATATTTACATCTATTAGGGTCAAGTGTTTTATATGTATATGTATATGTATATATATATATATATATATATATATATATAAATTATATATATATATATATATATATATATTTATATATATATGTGTGTATATATACACATATAAATATACATACATCATATATACACATACATATATATATATATATATATATATATATATATATATATATATATATATATATATATACACGCATTATATATATATATATATATATATATATATATATATATATATATATATATATATACATATATTTACTGTATATATATCTATATAATGTGTGTATATGTTAGAGTAAAATTAGAGCACAATGGATGTAAGCAACAGAAAGCCTCCGCTTCTTAAATATTATCTCTTCAAACATTTCTGTTTGAAATTGAGTACTGGATCAACTACAACCAAACATATAACGTACTGTGGGATTCCCTTTGTTTATATGAAAATTTCTGTCATCACATGTATGGGTATCGATATATCTATAGCTAACTATCTATCTATATATGTATACGCTGTACATATAAATACATATAAATATATGTATATATACACTGTATGTGTATATATATAAATATAAATGTGTATATATATATTATATATATATTATATATATATATATATTGTGTATATATACAAATATATATATATATACATATGTATATATACAGTGTATATATATATATATATATATATATATATATATATATATATATATATATATATATATATATATATCTGCAAAAAAAAATTAAAGTTGTAGTGTGACCTTTCAGAGAAAAAAATCTTTTGTGACAAGTTTCTCTGATGGATTCATAACTCATATAATAAAAAGGGAAGAAAAAAATAAATATTGACATTTTTAGGTCAACGTCGGTCAAAAATGAGCGGATTTTTTTTTCTAATTCTTTTGTCTCTATTCCCTTTTTTTTTTTCATTCAGCTGGTTAATGGATAGGATGGGGGTAGGGGAGATCTAGACTATTTTTGTGTCGGTTGCATGAAGGGTATCCAATAATAACATCCCCAGGGAACTAAATGAAATATTTCCATGTTTCATTCGCTTGTTTGCGTTAATATATATTATACATCTAGTTATATATATACATACAAACACATATGTGTATGTGCATATCTCTATGAATACACACACGCATATATATATATATATATATATATATATATATATATATATATATATATATATATATATATATATATATATAGCTGGATGGATAGATATAAATTCTAATTGAGTCTACTCACTATTGTTTTCAGCTGTTTTTGTAGAGAGCTCTTCAGTCTTATCACCTTTTACACAGTTGACACTGAACACCTTTTTATAATTCAGGAAGAGTTAGACTTCTCTTTCCCTTATGATTGGAAACGTAGACTTGTTTAAAGGACTATGGTAAAAGGGAACATATTTACTTCAAGTCAAAACTGAAAGCTCCGGTATTCCTACACTGAGGGCAGTTCGGCAAATGGAAAACGCATTTAGAATAGTAAACTTTGTTCGATATGAGTTTTTTACCGAGATATTTGACTGATGGAAGTTACAAAATTCTTTAAATCCAAGTTCTAATAGAAAAATCTGACCCGTAATAATAATGATAATAATATACACACACATATATATATATATATATATATATATATATATATATATATATATATATATATATATATATATATATATATATATATGGGTGTGTATGTGTGTATACCCAAACAAACGCTGCCGTTTGCAATCCACTGCAGGGCAAAGGCCTCAAACATGTTAATTTCTGCATGGAGTTTAGCCTGCTTTGCTCGCCACACTGACCAGTAAGGATTGGTGATGGTGGGAGATTTTTATCTGATGACTCCCAGCAAACCAACAGAGTAGGGGTGGCCCTGACTAGCACAGCTTTGCTGATCATGGCGATACGCAAACGCTTTCACCACGTTAATGTAACCCCACTCCGAAAGTATCATATATATATATATATATATATATATATATATATATATATATATATATATATATATATATATATATACATATATATATAATATATATATAATATATATATATATATATATACACATATATATACATATATATATAATATATATATATGTGTGTGTGTGTGTGTGTGTGATTACAAGTACTTTACACTGTATACTGTAGGGGAGTTTGGGTTACTATGTACGAGATTCAACCACACTTTTACTTTATTCAATATCTACACATAAAAAAAATTATGTACATTCTTACTTGTGCCTTAAATATTACTTCAAACTTCAACCTGTGTACTTTAGCAATAGTGCTATACCATCAAATACTCATTTATATTATAATGAAAACATCGGTCATTTTGCACGGGTGAATTTATAGAAGAGTTCACCACCTACTGTTTGCCTAGCCTTAAACTACTTAATATCATTCATTCCTAATCCAATAAATGTAACACTAAAGGTTTTGATTAATTACATCAACCTGACAGAAAATAAACAATACCGTATTCTCCTTTTGCCATAACATCACAGGAAGGTTTTCACTCATTGTAGAGAGTCTTATTCCACAAGCAGATACAACCATATAAATGTCAAAAAATAAAATATTTCACAATATTGTTTTCTACAAAACATTAAAATATTCATGCACTATGTAATATCTTTGCAAGTACAGTACAACTTTTAACTTGATTCAATGCTACTTTCATTTTCTTTCATCTTTCTATTCTTAATGACAGCTTTGCTCTCATTAACTGACAGAAATGTATCAACTTTACTTTTCTATCCTGACTGATACAAACACATAAAGATTCCTGATGGGTGCTGCGATGTTCAAGTTTTTCGTCAAATGCTGTTTTGATGGGGCTTGTAAGGGGACAATTTTCATAACAATATTAAGTAGGCGCTGAAGATCCTCGGAGGTAGTGGTGAGTTACCATATACCATTTCAGTCACTGATACATACATGGTGTCCATGGGAGAGGTCTTCAGTTGGAGGAGAATGCAGGGAAGTGGAGTCATTGCAGCGGGACATAAAACCTATTTTGAGGGTAAAATGGAAATGTTCTACCATTCTATTGGCTGCAGGGTTGTAAGCAGTAGTCTGATGTAGGGTGATGCCAAAAAGATAGCCTTACTGTGTTCAGAATTGAATTATGAAAGTGATACCCCTGTCAGAAGTGATATTCTAGGATTTAAATTCTTGCTATCCATCCGATGGCCTCAAACCAAAAAGTGAAGAAATCGATAATTGTGAAAAGGTAAGTGTGTTCTTGTGATGTGGGTAGGAGGACATCCACACTAATGTGAAGGCAGGCAAATCGACACAGGGGTTATGGAAAGTCTCCACACCCAAATCCGTGTGTCATTGCACTTTTGAAGTAATGCCATATGAACTTCGACTTCAGTAGCTGTACAGGTGCGAGGGTTGTGAGGAGTAGGTATCCACAGGCATGGCATATCAGTACTGACATCATAGGGTTGAGTAGTGTTGGAGTCATCGAGAGCAAGGTCTTCCAAATAAAGAGACATGCAGGTTTGGTACTCGGGGTGCTTTTGTTAGACTTTGGCCAATGCCATGTAATCCAATCCCAGGTGTACGGATGCCAGCGTGTTTCTAGAAAGGGCTTCGGCAACAAGATTCCCTTTAACCAGGATGTGTTGAATGATACAGTTGTATTAGGAAATGGCAGAGAGATGTGGGCGATGACAAGCAGACCAGGCATCGGACTACTGAGTGAAGGCATGCACAAGGGGGCATGTGGTCCATGTGAATGACGAAGGACATGCCCTCCAAGAAGTAGCAGAAATAACGGACAGCCAATTCTACTGCCAGTAGTTTAGTCGAAGGTAGAGCAGCTGGATTCCACGTTGGAAGGTTTTCTACTGAAGAATGCCAATGGGCAATACGATCCGTTGATCATTTGTAGGAGGGGTGCTGTTGGAATAGGAAGAGTGAGAGCCGTAGTGTTGAAAAACATTGACTTGAGGCCTTTTGACAAAGTCCCATTTCAAACGGTCTGGTGATAAACGTCTGAATCTTGCAAACACTGGGGCCCCTTTGCCTTGATATGGTGATAGATACCAAAGCATGGTCGAAAGATGTCGGGAAAGAAATTAAGGAGGCAAGTGCAGGGGTCTGTGGACGCACTGATTGGGAGACTGATGATCGGAGGGAGCAGGTGATAAAGATATGGACAAGTAGGAGTTGGCATTGTCTAAGCGTCAATATGCAACATCAACCAGGAGGTGGAAATGGGTGAGGAAATCCTCACCGATAAGAGGCAGGCAGTGTAACGAAGGAAACAAGGAAATTATATCGGTAATTGGGGCCCCTAAACAAAAGTGTCAGCGTTTTATAAGCCAGTAAGAGATTACTGGAAAGGTGTTCCTGTGAGGACGAAGTCATATTTGGTAATTGAGCTGGTAGTACTCTCGAAGTGGAACTGAATCTCGGCGTTCTGAAACCAGGTAAACGCATCTCTGCTGACAAAGAGCAGGAGCCTCACTGTGGCATCATATACAGATGAGTCGGACTCAATGGTAGGCATCATCAGATTATACGGCAGACAAAATAGTGAGCTGGTAGAGGTGAGCTGGGTGTTCAAGGCACTCCGTAGGTCATCAATGTGATGGAAGCGGAGGAGATGACGATACAAGGACAGCAACGCAATAAGTAGCTTACTTTTCAGAGAACACAGATATCTATAGGCCACCAAGGAGGCACATAAGGCTGACAATTTCTGTGTACAATCGATGGTGTTTGCCGATAAGGTTGACATTAGTATAAAAAATGGACAGCATAACCATGGAAAGACAGAATAGTTTAAATTATCTTGCTAAATTTAACGATTTCTTTTATGTGGAGTCCAATAATGGTTGCAGCATAAAAAAAGGGGAAAAAAAGTTGATAGGGCATCCTTCTTCATTTGTATGAGCATTGTTTGCTGCACGTGGATTACAGTAGTAAAAGAGTAATAAAAAAAGAAAACTCATTCTATATATTACCCACATCATAAAGATACTAAAAACGAAAATCATTAAGTCTATAAAACAACACAGACCCGCATATGAAAGCGAGAGATATGAAAAGAATCCTATATTCTTTTTCTTCTCCATCTAGCTTCCTCTCTATGAAATAATAGTAAACGTTGAAGGAATATAATTGTGCTTATTTCATTATCAGCTTAAATAATTTACATTTACAGTAGATATAATATGTTATTTCGGGTTGAAAAATAACGAGGCTAGAAATAAGTCTAACTCTAAATAATAATAATATTCCAAATAAAATTTAAACATCAGAGTCAAACTGAAATTAAATCCTCTTTTAAAGCAATTAGTTTGAAGTTCATGACTCGATGCCAACATCGATCTTTCTTCTGACACTAGAGATCTGACTGCTGTGATTTGTTATAAATATTAAATTTCTTACAATGTGAGCTGAACATGTTTAATGTTCATATATTTTATCTTCAACGAGTTCTTTTTTTTTATTATTAAAGTGCACATTCTTTCTTAACATATATGAAAGTTATATGAACAGGATTTCAAGAGGTTACAAATAGCAACGGGGGACTACATGTGCCCAGTCAAGTATGAAATGGTTCAGTTAAGCGTGAAACTTGTTATTTAGTAAAAGAATGGGAATGAAATTTATAAAATTTTATGTAGTAAATTTATCTATACAGTATGCATTAATATATACATACATACATACATATATATATATATATATATATATATATATATATATATATATATATATATATATATATATATATATATATACACGAGATGTATATATATATATATATATATATATATATATATATATATATATATATATATATATACACACGAGATATATATATATATATATATATATATATATATATATATATATATATATATCGCTGTTCCTTCTTACTTATTTCCCAATAGCTTCAAAATTCCCACACATATTCCTTCTTCTGCAAACACTTTCACATTTGTCAACGTTTCTTAAATCCAAATTCATTTCCTCATTCCATAACCTTCCATCTATTTTACATTTCTTTTTCTTCTGAGTACATACTTTATACATAAACATGTGAATATTTTACAATATACATACATATATATACATGTAAATAAGCGTGCGCGCGCACACATACACATCTATCTATCTATCTATCTATATATATATATATATATATATATATATATATATATATATATATATATATATATATATATATCAGTGTACGCAACACGTCAAAAATAAAGGCTAAATATTTAGATATGCACACACGCACACGCAGGTCCCTCTCCCTTTACTCGAGGGACCGTGAAAGCTAAGCGTGCCTGGAATGACACACACATACACAAACACACACACAATGAATTGCCTTTGGTAGGGTAGTAAGAATTCTACCACCCTAGGTCTTGCATGTCGTAGAAAGCGACCAAAAGGACAGCCGTTGCCTTGCAGTTTTCAGTTTTAGTCAATGTCTAGAGATACTGCCACCAGGTGTGGACTTTACTGCCTTGGGAATATCACTTGTTAAAAGATTGGAAAAGGTTGAAATAAGAAGAATGACAGATGTAGTAAAGATTACAGACGTGATCAGAATGTCACGACTGAGATAGTGTGGGCACGTGTTGAGAATGGATGGTATCAAGGTAAAGAGAGAGAGAGAGAGAGAGAGAGAGAGAGAGAGAGAGAGAGAGAGAGAGAGAGAGAGAGAGAGAGAGAGAGATATGAGGGGTTGGGAGGAACCAGTAAGTGAGGAAAGATCGAAAGAAAGGCAGAAAATTAGATGGCGAGAGAAGAGAATTGGTTTGTTGGAAGAGGATGCCTTTGATAAAAGGCATAGGAGGACTCATCAGGCAACCGAACCCTTAATGTAGGGAAGAGTAAATTCAATATTATTCAATCAATATACCTTAGCGTATTATTGTATTTGCTAAAAAAAAAAAAATGTCCATTAAATGTCAAGACTTGGTAATAATAGCTTTTGAAGAGAACATAAGGGAAACGTCAGACATATTTCCAAAACGGCTGAACAATTCAAGTTTGAAAAAGAAACAGCAGGTGACTCAAGAACCACGAAAAAAATGGAAATATATCCATTTGAAGAAATAAAAACATAAAAGATTGTTATATACGGTTGTCTGTCGAACCAGCAACTCAAAACGTAGTATCTTTGCACCAGGGCTCATTAGTTAACCCTTCTCTGGCTATGAGTAACACAAGTGAGACAAAACTGAGCTTGGACGAGGTAGCGTAAAGCCGAGAAGAGCGAGACTGCACAGGCCGAAGTTAGAAAAGGTCTACAGAGAACCTGGAAGTCAATGTTGCTATGCCAAATTTGGATATTTATGAATATGGAACTGGAAAGAAAAAAAATTCAATATCATTATCAAAAGGTAGGAGATTTACCAACCCAATGAGTCTAACTTGAGTCTTACAAAGCTGGTCACTAACACCTGGGCCTTGGGCCTCTGGTTAACTTTTACACACACTACCAACAAAACAAACCTCAGAACGTAAAATAATTCACCCTTATATTTGGCAGTATTTTGATAAACAATTAGAGGCATTGTGATAAGTTATTTTGCTACCATTAGCATCGACGAAACAAAGAAAAACTTTTATTTTCATCGATGCTAAACAGCTAGGTGTCAATGACTGTCTGTAAGTCTGCTTTACCCAATTATTAAGGATGTGTAAAATCAATGCAGCAGATTCGTGTTAATAATCAAATACTATAATCCCGTAGTTCTTATTTACTTTGATTTATAGAAAAAAAAATAATCGGTAAGTTTTGCAAAATGGCGCTACAACAGCTTTGTCTAAACTACTAAGTTATTTTGCTGAATGTGTTTGATTGACTGATTGATTTGGAGTTTTTTGGCATCCTGACATCGAAGGTTATTGATGCCAATATCGTTTGTTTTAAAGAAAGAATAATAGGATATTCAATTTAAAGCCATAAAATCAAAGATGTCTTTAAAATATTAAATAGCTTTCAGAACACCTGCTTCTGAAATGAATCTATAAATACCACTAGAATAGTACTACACATCCTGGCCAAGAATCCTGGCAAGAATGAACCTGCATTTGAACTTAATTAATGAAATTGATGGCGTGGATTCATATAGAGACTTGATAATCCAAATGTCATCTAATGGTAGATTTGCATGCTCTAAAATCTCGAACTTTAAAGGCATAAAAAAAAGAAAAAAAAAATGTTTTCTAACACGAAAGCTGATCCTTCGCTGATCTTTATACGTGACGAATCAAAAATGCCAAAGGACAAGAACACTCGCTTTTCAATTTTCATTGTTTTCAGAAATAACTGTAGGGAAAATACGAATCAAAGGTACAGTAAAGATTTTATTCGTGACTAAACTTTTTTTATTTTCGTTCCATTTACCTTTTTCCAATTCATTCCAGTGTCACAGAATATGTTGCCAGGCAGTTTTCATCTAGAACATCAAGTACACAGTGGAAATAAATATTAATTTTCCATTCCTTAAATATAAATAAAATCTCATTGCTAATCAGTTATACATTCTAACAATATTTTGAAAATTTCGGATATTTTAATCTCAAAAACTTTTGATTGACAACAAGAAAAATGCCATTTCTTTCGGTTGATGTAAAACCGTATAACATGTATAACACATGCATACTTTCTTCCCACACTCGCGAGACTTTGGCATGAATAATTCATGCACTCTGTCAGTTGAAACAAACAAAAACTCCTCTAAATAGCGTAAACAGGAATTTAGGACTAGATATTGTTTGTGAAAATAGTTGAATCATATTAAAAACGCGTATTTTACTCAGAATAAGGAGAATAATAGATTACTTTTTCAACGTTTTGGAAAACAAATCGAGAGTATTATTACATATGTCAGATATAAAAAAATTACACATTATATACAGTATATACATGCATGGCACACGTGCACGCACACACACTCACGCACACACACACACATATATATATATATATATATATATATATATATAGAGAGAGAGAGAGAGAGAGAGAGAGAGAGAGAGAGAGAGAGAGAGAGAGAGAGAGAGAGAGAGAGAGAGAGAGAGATAATGATGCATTATAGTCACGACAATTTTCTATACGTATGCAAATTAAAGTACTTACATGTCAACCAGCCAAACTGTTTCATCCACAATCCAAACATAAAAATAAAAAGCAAAATACAATAATTACAAAATGTTTCAACCCTTCAGGAATCTAAAATTAAGAAAAGCATAATTCAACGAGCAAAGCGACCGTAAAGACGGTAAATTAGCCAATTAAATTCAAGTCTTTTCCGTGTCAAAAACTGCTCCGATTAAGCGGAACCATTCCTAGGCGACTCCTCATTAATCCAAGCTGTTTGAGATTACTAAAAAAAAATATTCCATCTTTTCCTTTTCGTTTAGAGACCATTTGGATACGACCATTTTTTTTCAAGTTGAAGTGAAAGTTGCTTGGGCTTTTATGCTCAGCTGATAACACAACCACTTCCATTAAAAGCAAGATGATAACGATAAGTTAATGGCGATAAAGTAATTGTGATTTGGGCACACACTGATCTTATCTCCGAAGAGGTTCATCTCGGCCGAATATTTTCTCATTCCGAGAGGATCTCCGTGGGCTATTTGATCTAATCTTCTCTTTTCTAATGTCATTTTTATATCCTCATCCTCATGTTCTTTACGTTCGAGTGAAGCTAATTTTGAGCGTTCAAAATTAAAATGAGAAGGATGTTCAGTTTTGCTTTTATAGCACCGCATTGTCTGGCGTTATCTCCCTCGTTTTCATTAATTAATGGCATTAAGTAACTACTCATTATACAAAATATTTCATGAGACATAAACCCATCTGTTTATTGTGATCTTAAATTTTCCAACTATGGTCTTGCTGAAGTTTTGAAAGTGTTATTTCAATCTCAACAAAATGAGAAAGGCAAATAGGAACTGAAGCGCTTGATTTTTATTTACCTAGCTATATAGATAATAAAGTGCATTATACTATAATTACAGTCAAAATATCAGATTTCAAAATCAAATTATGTCTCAACACAATTGAAAACTTATACATACGGAGCGATAATTTACTACATTCTTAGTAGAATGAGCCGTTTGAATATATGAATAGAATTGATTTAATTTAAAAAATGTGTTAGTAAATGGGGTAAAAGGGGTAAACAGGGAGGTATGGAAAATCGTCAAAATATTAGTTCTGAACAGGTTTTGAAAACAGATCTGAGATAAATAGTATCATTACGTTGAAAGTGTGCAATAAGGAAAACACAATGTGTTGAATTTGTCATTTATTTATTTATTTATATATATATATATATATATATATATATATATATATATATATATATATATATATATATATATATATATATATATATATATATATATATATATATATATACATATATATGCAAAAGAGACTCGAACTAAAAAAGACCATAAAATACAGTAGTTTTATCAGCGTTTTTGCAAAACTGCTAAAAAAAATTCTCCATGTTCTCTAGGCAACACCGGGTAATACTGTCGATACACTTTCATTGCTACGAAATAATTCAAGAACCTATGCCACTTCATTGCAAAAAGAATATTCACTTAATACTTTGTTTTCAATTTGCATAATTAGTGAATTTTTATAAGAGACGCTTTTCTGCATCTTTCCTGTCAAATTAATAATGGTATCATTTAGCCATTACGAAGGAGGAAACAGGAAGAAGATTAAAGCAAACGAAAATAAATAGCAAACTGAAATTTGGTCAATATAAGATATTTTACTTTATATGTAATCAATATAAAAAATATCTTATTACAATTTATTACCTAGAATGGAAAGTATTTTATTAGATTGAGAATAGATAACCCCAATCGTTCATAAAATGTCTACGTCAAAAGGCATTTATTCGAAATAAAAATAATCTGACTTAAGTAACTTGGCTTGAGAAAAGCCATTGATCACAAATCGTGTAACAATGAAAGAGATTGCGCTACCTATCATTCTTTGAAACATCTGTCATACTACTGAACATGATTACATTTGACGGATACCGTTCTCTCTCTCTCTCTCTCTCTCTCTCTCTCTCTCTCTCTCTCTCTCTCTCTCTCTCTCTCTCTCTCTCTAAAAAGATGTGCACGTTCCTAAAAATTTACTTATGTACAATTGGTCACAGGAGTCCCCTGTAGGTAGTAGGTTGGCCAGGGCACCAGCCACCCGTTGAAATGCTACCGCTAGAGAGTCATTGGGTCCTTTGATTGGCCAGACAGTACTAAATTGGATCCCTCTCTCGGGTAACGGTTAATTTTCCCTTTGCCAACACATACACCGAATAGTCTGGCCTATTCTTTACATATTCTCCTCTGTCCTCATTCACCTGACAACACTGAGGTTACCAAAAAGTTCTTCTTTGCTCAAGGGGTTAACTACTGTAATTGTTCAGTAGTTATTTTCCTCTTGGTAAGGGTAGAAGAGACTAATTAGCTATGGTAAGCAGCTCTTCTAAGAGAAGGACACTCCAAAATCAAACCGTTGTTCTCTAGTCTTGGTTAGTGCCATAGCCTCTGTACCATGGTATTCCACTGTCTTGGGGTAAAATTCTCTTGCTTGAGGGTGCACTTGGCCACACTATCTGTTATTTCTCTTCGTCTTGTTTTTGAAGTTTTAATAGTTTATATATGAAAGATTTATTTTAATGTTGTTACTGTTCTTAAAATATTTTATTCTAATTGTTAAATTACTTCTCTTATCGTTTATACTGTATATTTCCTTTCCTTACTAGGCTATTTTCCCTGATGGAGCCCTTGGGCTTATAGCATCTTGCATTGCCAACTAGGGCTGTAGCTTCCCATGTAATAATAATAATAATAATAATAAAAAGTACGGCGCGTAACCACATGGACAGTATAGGAAGAGATGGCAGAGGTGGTAGGTGGATTTAACACGGGGACTCACCAAGCAGTAAGGGTGTGGCTGGGTGCACTTTCTCAAAGCTAGGTGTACTAAGAACTCCTAAGTCACTGAACATAGTTGTTAGCCGACCGTTGCGGGTCGCAGCTGTGGTGTTGAGAAAAAGAAAAAGATAAAGAAAAGTAGACGAGCGTTCATCTCCGTCATCATTCTTCTATAGCACAAAAACAGGAAATCCTCATCCTACAAGGGTGAAACCATTTCAATGATAATCAAGGAACACTCTGCCATCTTCAGTTTAGTATTACTTCCCTCTCTTCATCTTTCTTGACGGAGCAGTTTCCTATCTTAATATTCAAATATCTCTCTCTCTCTCTCTCTCTCTCTCTCTCTCTCTCTCTCTCTCTCTCTCTCTCTCTCTCTCTCCCCGAAGACCACTCTACCCCCATCACCTTCGTCTCATTCAACTGGGTAAAAGAAAAATGAT
>NC_090737.1:15562600-15565100 GCF_036898095.1 Palaemon carinicauda
TGATAGGAGTAGACAAGCAGGTTGTCTTGGGCAGATGCTAACTGAAGGTACAGCAGCACCAGCATCCCTGGATATTCCCTCCCCTCCCCCGGCCTTCCCTGACGGGCCTTCGTTGTCTGAGCGTGTGTGCTCTATTCAGCTTCCATTACTAGTTCGTTTTTATTCGACCACCATCAGCTGTGCCACCAGCTGCCCTGCCAGCTGTCGGTCTTTTATCTATAATTCCATACCAGTTCCCCACCCCACAAAATCCACATACAATATCCCTACCTCCTCCTACCTTACTTGCCTCCATACATTCTCATCAATGCCTCTCATTTATTTATTTTCTTACTTAACTCCCACCCCAGAAAAAAAAATATTTTTATGGACGGCAAACAATCGTAGAAACCTGTTGAGGAATCCCAAAGACCCTTCACAGTACTTTCCTTAGTCCTACCTATTATACTGCTATCTACCTTACCTATCCTACCTACTTCCTTTCATTTACCCTGCCATGCCACCGATCTACCTACAGGGTACCTCCTACTCTACCTTAACAATTCTAGCAACTAACCACCCACTTTTTTATACGTTAAAACCTGATGGTGGTTACACCCACTTCCTTATGAGTCATTAAAAAATGCCCATCACCTTTTGAGTCAATCGGTTGGCATTTGTTACCAGAAAGAAGATGTAAATAAACAGAAAAATTGTAACCAGAAAGATGTAAAAAAAAAAAAAAAAAAAAAAAAATATTTTCACTGTATCTATGCTAGGATTTATGCAACGTGTTATTTTTTTAACTAGTTATGAATGGAAAAAAAATCAAGATGTTTATACAGTTAATTCTTATTTTTCTGAAAATACAGGTTATAGAAAAGTCTGATATTCTTTGGGTTTTGCGAGTTCCACTTATGTACTCAGGCATTTGAACATTTCATCACTACTGTTGCTACTATGAGTACTGTTTTCCGTAATCAATTATAGGTTCATCACTACTGTTGCTACTTATGAGTACTGCTTTCCGTAATCAATTATAGGTTCATCACTACTGTTGCTACTTATGAGTACTGCTTTCCGTAATCAATTATAGGTTCATCACTACTGTTGCTACTATGAGTACGGCTTTCCGTAATCAATTACAGGTGGTAATATCTAAAATTTGCAGGGGTTCTTAAAATGACTTTATATACTCCGTAAATTCAGGGATTTTTTTTCTTGGTGACTTCTCTTTAAAATCGGTTCCCAAATGAAGCAATAATAATTAACATAATGATTTGAATTATCAGGGGGGGGGGGGAGAATAATAGCAAAGCTTTCACCTTTTCTTCAGTAAAGTTGGAGAATATAAAAAGGATATAAGAAGCCTCCGGAAATAGAAACACGTAATACGAGGTCTTGTTCGTCATGGAAGTAATTCAACGTTTCTATTTCTAAACTAGCAATAATAATAATAATAATAATAATAATAATAATAATAATAATAATAATAATAATAATAATAATAATAATATGCATACATAAACAACCAAATAGATAAATAAAAGGAAGAGGAAGAGCTATAACAATACTAAGAGAATAATGCCTACAAAAATTATTATTCAAACTTAAGGAAAATTTGCAAAACAAGAAAACCCTGAAAGGTAAAATCTACACAGAATCTTTGTTTTAATCATGAATGAGTATATTGCTAAAGTACCTCTAGCAATTTTTGAGTGATGATTCACTTTGTATCAAATAAAAAAGTATGTTAACAAGAAAACGAAACGTCTAAAAATATACACTTTTATCATGACATTAATATTCTATGCATAATAGGCACTAGGTTATTACAGCGAACTCCTCCATTTGACGTGTCATTTTTTTCCTCAAAACCATAATCAAACGTTTCCTAAACTTCCCTTTCCTTCCCATTTCACTCACACATTTTGCACATTCTGTCAGAAACACACTAATATACAAACACGCGCAAAAATACGTACACCACGCAAATAAACAGTGCCCAAGCTACAATGTGTCCCTGTGACTAATCTTGCCATGAATATCTAATGAGTTTCTCCATCCAAATTGTTACCGCAAGAGTTACTACCCAGAGAGAGAGAGAGAGAGAGAGAGAGAGAGAGGAGAGAGAGAGAGAGAGAGAGAGAGAGAGAGAGAGAGAGAGAGAAGGTGAAATATTTTCTCCTGACTTATTTTCCACTTTCCTTTTTTTTTATAAAAACTAGTTATATATCAGAATATGGAGATGAACCACCTTAGAGTTTATGGGAAAACCTCTTTATACACCTCAATACGGTATAAGCAAGCTATAAATAATTTAGCTTGTCCATATTCCATAAATATATATATATATATATATATATATATATATTATATATATATATATATATATATATATATAATCTCTTTATGAGTGGGGATACCTTAACGTGGTGAAAGGGTTTGTGTATCGCCATGATCAGCAAAGCTGTACTAGTCAGGGCCACCCATACTAGGTTACTTTACTTTGAGCGATCAA
>NC_090737.1:15570100-15580100 GCF_036898095.1 Palaemon carinicauda
GTCGGTCTCTCTCATTCTTCTGTAAACTTTTTTCTTTGCATATGAAAATTATTAGAAAATTTAACAGTTTCTTTATCTCACTTTCCGACCCATATGCAATACAATTTCAAGCATTTCTAATAGTGTGTTTTAGATGCTCAAAGAATTTACTAATACACTACAATACATCATAACGTGGTGACATTCAGGTACACGAACTGCTGAGTGCTGCACACTTGAAAACAACCAAACAGAAAATAAAATCATGTCATTAGCCTAACGACCAAACTTCTTCATAGCCTGAGCTTAAATTACATTTGGGAAGTTGAGCGACATGAAAAATTTAAAGAAAATATTCTTTCACATAGTTAAACTGTTCATCTACATTTTACGAAGTATGGGAACTTACATGTCAGTTCCCATTTTATCCAAAATCAATAGCAAAGGAATATAAAATTGCAATGGCTTTTTACCTTCCCCCCCTCTTTCTCTCTCTCTCTCTCTCTCTCTCTCTCTCTCTCTCTCTCTCTCTCTCTCTCTCTCTCTCTCTCTCTCTCTCTTTTTTTTGGCTATCATTGGCACGACCGAAACCTCAAATAATATTCCATGAAAATATCTTTCTGCACGAATGACACAGTCATGAAGATTAAGTTAATTAATAGAGAGATAAAAAGAAGCCAAGATGAAAGTGCGCACTCGAGTGTGGCTCGATGCAGACACATCCGGAAAAAATTAATTCTAGCAGAACCCATAAGAGCTCTAAGGTAAATCACAAAACCCTTTTTTTTAAGGCATGGTTAGTAGAAGTTTCCCGCTGCAAGAGACGGAATAACCACAGAATAGAAGCCACGGACCTATAGTCAATTTCTTTTAATGAGGTGCATTTGCACTGACTCACGCGGTGCCCTTTTAGCTCGGAAAAAAATTCCTGATCGCTGATTGGTTAGAATTATCTTGTCCAACCAATCAGCGATCAGGAAACTTTTCCGAGCTAAAAGGGGACCGCTGCGAGTCGGTGCAAATCTACCTCGCTAAAAAAACTGAATATAGTCATTGTGTTTCCCTTTCATCGGTAATATCAAGTATGAATCAGCTATAATGATAAAACAGTGAAATCGGAATTTAGATATGATGCACATAATCAAAAGCATTTACCATAGGAATAAATTCCTAAGGAGATAAAGAAAACTACATATAATTCGCAACCTGTCATTACTTTCTAAACGTTCTTTAACTAATAAAACCAAGATGTAATATTATATAAACATTTGTATCTGAATACTGAGGTCCTTTAAAAAATTACAGCATAATATCTAACTATTTAATTTGGAGAGTAGAGAAAGTAATCAGGAAAAACCGATATTGTTAATTAAAACCAGAATATCATGTAAACATTTGTATCAGAATACTGAGGTCCTTTGAAAAATTACAGCATAATATCTATTTAATTTGGACAGTAAAGACAATAATCAAGAAAAACCGATATTGTTAATCAAAACGATTTGAAATTTAGCAATTCATACGTTAACGACAACTGAGATCAAGTCCAACACTCGGGATGAGAAGGACTGACTAAGGAGAGACGCGATTATTTTTTCTTCGAATTCCAATTTCTTTTGGTCGTTACCTCCACCAACGAAGTTGAACGGAATATTATTTTTTCTATATACACCTGCGTCTGTTTGTTTGTTTGTGACCTGACTGTCTGTGTTTCTATGAAATAAAAACAAAATAGCAATGAAATTAAAATAAATTTTGAATATAGGCTTAAAATAGTGAATTGGAAAGATGCACATAGATTCGGAGTTATGTTTCCTTATCATTTTCTCTACGCTGAGGGGCCACGTTTTAAGCGTCTTCAAAATTTTCTTGTACCTGACATCTCTATGGGCCTAATAATCAACATTTTTTCATTATCCGTAACTTAAAACAGGTGGCCAATTTCTACCAAGTAAAACATCTAGTAAAATTCAAGCAACCAAACGTTCTTTCCAAGACGTTCTCTAACCTTCCCCCCTCCCCCCTCCCTCAATAACCAAGCCCCATGAACCGTCTGGTGCCGTCTGGACTCGTCTCCGGATGGGTCGCCAATCTAGCCACCGCCTTGACCATACCTGTATCATGGAAGGTGAGGGTAGTAGGGGAGGAAGGAGGGTTGGGGAGAGGGGTTGGAAGATAGGTTTTACCTCAAGGGTAGATGGCCTTAATTGAACGATGTTCTTAGTTCTAAGTTTTATGTTAGACGAAGCTAATCGCCCAGGATGCTCAGACATCCGGCAATCATAAAGATCTCTTTCCTGGCAATGCAACTTTAAAAGAGAACGATGAATTATTTTCAAGGAATAAATTTAGAAGTTTTTTTTTAATTATTCAGCGTTATACACATATGATTTTTTGGATAATACATATATAGACACGAACGCACAGGCATATATATATATATATATATATATATATATATATATATATATATATATATATATATATATATATATATAATATATATATAAGTATATGTATATATAAATATATATATATATAAAAATATATATATAAGCATATATATATATATATATATATATAGAGAGAGAGAGAGAGAGAGAGAGAGAGAGAGAGAGAGAGAGAGAGAGAGAGAGAGAGAGAGAGAGAGAGAGAGAGAGAGAGAGAATAAAAGTTTTTTTTTTTTTTTTTTTGGAGGGTGGAGTATCCGGACATCAAGTGTTTCTATGGATTTTACTGAAAAGTTTCTTAAAATCGATGACGACATGTGATTTAGCTGAGAAAATACTGATTGCAGACAAATAAGTTGTCAATTGTAGGACTGATGATCTCGTTGACTATATGCATTTTTAAGGCTCGCCAGACAAATCACGGACTTGTATACTTTACCATATGTATATATGAATGCATCATATATGAGTATATACAAATATGTATACACACACATATATATAATATATATATATATATATATATATATATATATATATATATATATACAAACATATATATATATATATATATATATATATATATATATATATATATATTATGCGTGTACATCTCTCTCTCTCTCTCTCTCTCTCTCTCTCTCTCTCTCTCTCTCTCTCTCTCTCTCTCTCTGCATATATATATATATATATATATATATATATATATATATATATATATATATATATATATATATATATATATATATATATATATATATATATATATATATATATATATATATATATATATATATATATATATATATACATATATATATATATATATATATATATATATATATATATATATATATATATATATATATATATATATATATATATATATATTGGTACCCATTTACGGCTGGAGAATTTCGATATGAACCAATCAACCAAAGACCTTGCGAATGCAGCTTCAATTCAATATCCCACATAGCTCAGTGAAAGACTGTTTTATTAAATGAGGCTATTTGACAGAAATTCAGTTAATTAGTCAATATTCATTTCCTACTCACGGAAGTTTTCCCGGGAGTTCAATAACTCCTTCCCAGCATAAATGCCATGGTTACAGTTTCGTTACTGATCCCACCAGGACTTTTCGTGTGTCTTTATACTGTATATATATATATATATATATATATATATATATATATATATATATATATATATATATATATATATATATATATATATATGTATCTCTATCCTAAGTTTGGGATTCACAGCGCGGATAACCATTCCGACAGGTACTGCATAAAAAAGAAAAAGAAATACACCAAGTTATCAATATTTTTCCGACGTCTATTCTATTAAGAAATACTACGAACATGAATAGTAAAGAGGCTTTGTGTTTTGAAGTTAATATTATGTTTTCATATTAAATTTTATATTTATTCTTCAAGATGTTCAAGAATTTGTTAGACTGCAATCATCGTGGTCTTAGATACCAATCACGAACCACTTCAAAATCTTGAACCACTTAAAATGGCTGTAACATGCACATTCAATATAAGTATTTTACAATAAGTCTAACCTTTTAAATAATAATAATAATAATAATAATAATAATAATAATAATAATAATAATTTTAATGATAATAATATTAATAAAATAATAATAATAATAATAATAATAATAATAATAATAATAATAATAATAATAATAATAAAATATTGGAAAAAGAGTTGCAAACGGAGGAGAATATTCCGTGATTATAGGGGACAATTACCCTTAGAAATACGTTGGGCGTATGTGTTTAAGGATGTGATCGATAAGCTCATTGCCAAAATATCAAATGGCTTGAAATGTAGTGAAGATTCGATCTCATCAATTTCATATCAGTTAATGATGAATCTTAATGTGATTTTCTTGTGGTAAATCCTTCAACATACGAGGTAAAGAAATTCTAATTCGTCTCTGATTTTCTCTCCATCTCAGAAAACCTCGGGACCATCTTCAACTAACCCACCCCCCTCCCTCTCCACCCACCATTCCCCATCGTGCTCTATGGAAACCAACAACTCTAGAATCACGCGATGGGTTCTGTTATATAACCATCTTATTTCGCGAGTCAGATACACCCTGTCCAAAGGAATTATTTCTAAACCCTATCCATAATTTTGCTTAAATTCCATTTAATTTTATTTTAGGGTTGGGGAAGCTGCGGTCTCTACATAAATGAATGACTAAGTTATGCATCATTACAACTTCATAACTATTAGGTAACGCTAACGAAAGGAGTAACCACCGGAAATTCCACAGCAAATGTAACCACAAAGATATAGCTGTTATGCACTGATTTATATCTACAGCTCTATAAAAAAAAAAAAAAAAAAAAAAAAAATAGCAGGTGCTGAGAACCGACGTCCGCCCTTTGCACTGACGTCTATCGTGCAACGATATCACATCAACATATTCTTCTTAAAATAGAAGGAAAGAACAAATGCATGTCTAAATATAAACATACATCTCTCTCTGTTCGTTAGCTGACAATGCATAGTCATTATTTTGCCCTAATGGTGACAATGGCGGCTCTGGAGTGAAAGAGGTTCTTCGAATTAATTGTATGAACTCCCATTTACACATTGTTCTACCAATAACCAGTGATATACCTTCAAACACTGAAATTGAAGCGTCTGGGAAGCCTCGTCATTACCATCCAGTAAATTATAATCCTCTTCTTCATGGACAAATAATTCTAGATTGCTTTGTCACTGACAGACGGCAGGTGGTGATAGCCCGTTTTATCCAGTTAATATTATTTTTATTCGGGATCAAAGTCATCCCAAAAATATTCATTTTCATATGTACTGTAATTGTAACATGTCAGTAACTCAAATGATTATACAAATATGTATAATTACGTATATATGGCTGAACAGATTAAGAAGCATGGTCATACGTTTGTAACATTCAAATTTAGGTATTCATATTTGCGTATTGATATACTGATATTGTATGTTTATACGCCTACACAAGAACAGGTACAAAAGGACGTGGATTAATGTGGATGTTATGATTGTATAACAAAAAACCACAATCACATAGCAAAATATGTTTAAATAAAATAAGACTTTACCATGCATACATAGATAACCATATAAATACATTTGAACACTTATGAACGTAATTCAATTATAAATGCAGTATATCTGATATAATTTAACACACAACACGCAAGCGCCGCCAATCATCATCCCAGTGAATTGGAAATGATAAGAGGCAAGAAATTACAGAATAGCCTCAGCTGCCAGGCGAGGCGAGGTATCTATCAAATTAGAATATCAAGCTTTGATCTTAGCATTTCACATCGCGAGCCAATACTCGATTTTACAATGGAGGAGAGCCAGCGGAGCAAATTCGCACTGATTACAATAGTGATGAGAATGATAGCGAATGATAGTAACGACGATATCAATGTAAGGTGGCGCAAATGGTGGCGATAGACTTTGCTGTCTATGACGATACACATCTCACCGGATTTCGGCCGATACCAAGACAAAAACTTGTTTTCAACCGCAAAAAAAAAAAAAAAAAAAATGGATTCTAGAACTTGGGCAATTAGTCACGGTAGCTGCTCGGCAACGGATAAACCTCCAACTTTTTAGACGACCCACAAAAGTGGCAAGAAAATACTTTCTTTTATTTACTGTTTCGAAGGGGGATGGGGGATGTTTATTCTCGAAGCCCAATAGGACGACGGTCACCTTAGCAAAGTGATGGGGGAAAGATACAGAAAAAAGGAGAATCTGATGGGAAAAAGATACAGAATAAAGTAGAAACTGATGGGAAAAAGACAGAATGATGGAGGAAAAATTGAGGCGTGAACCATAAAAATATGATAGGCCTGAAAATGGGAAGATCAGAGATTAAGGGGAATAAAGTAACATTGGGAAAATTCCAGTTAGACATAAAAAAAAGAAAAAAAAAAGAAAAAAAACAAAGCAAGATAGCATAATGACACGGGTGGCATGGCGGCTGTCACCGAACACGCTGAGAAGAGAATCTGGAAATACTGCTTTGCATCATAAATTACAAAGGGAATTACGATAGGCATTGTAATGATGTCTATAGCTCTTCACACAGGCTGCAGTTTGGATGCTGTCTGAATCACCAAAAGAATAAGATGGTTTGAATGTCTCAACTGAGGCTGGAACTTAAGCAGATGTCGAAAACACATGTCAGTACAAAAAAAAATATATATATATAATGCTAAAACTAATTTTGGTAATACATGGGCTGCATTATATAAGGTATGAATGAGAAGAGATTCTGTATAAAATACACAGCATTCTTGAATTGATATTTTACATAGGGAGGAATTCATGATATTTTACGCGGAAAAAATCGATATCGTTTATTTATGAATTTACAAATTAAGAACGTATTGCAACTAAAATGTTCTTACATTAAAACTCGATACACAAATCAGAAAATAACCAAACTCAAAAATTTTCAAGGAATAAAACACGAATAAAATAGGCTTAAATTGCTGCTAGTCTATTCATAAGATGAACCACTGCATTGAAATAAACACAATAATACTTCACTTCCAAGGTCAAAATATTTATCTTTCCTAACACCTTTTAACTATTTTACACGATTCCCCTTCTTAATGAAAAAAAAAAAAAAAAAAAAAAACTGAATGCTAATCCCATTGCATCAATCAATGTTTTACATGATTCCTCATCTAAATGAAAAAAAAATCAGAATGCAAATCCCTTTACATCAGTTAATACAATCTTTAACAATTGCCATCTAAGCATTTTGTCCCTGAAGAAACAAAGCCTCTTCATCTGCTTGATTATTTATCTTATCTATTTTCCACTGCTGACCCTTAAAGCAGGTCAATTCGCTACTGAAGACTCCTCAGTGGTAGGTACGTCGCATCAAAGAACACTGTTTGCAATTAAGGACTCATAAAGGCGCACTTATGCAAACGCCCTTCATACACAAATCGAAAGACTATATATGTTACAACGAAAAAAGAATTTCTATAGTTTTCAAATAGTAAATCCAGTAAAAATTCGTGGAAATGTAGTGTTTGTTCATGTATTTACAGAAAAAACGAACGCAAGGATCATCATAAAATAGTCACAACGAACACTCAATTTGTTTCGGTATTAAAAAAAAAAAAAGAGAAACCCATACCTATTATAATACTGAAATCATAGCTTATGCTTGTCAATGTGTTACACCTTATTTGACGGTTTGTCAGGTAAAGGAGGGTGGAAGGGGTACCAGCATGTAGCGATGCATACCCCTAGTTTAAGGAATGGTAAGTTTGGGTGTATACTTAAAGCTGAGTCAGTTCATTCTTTTTTTTTAATATGAATAATAAACAAAATCGACTATGGTCGAATATTCGTTATTCCGAAGACGGTAAACAGGCAAAAGGAAGAATAACTGACTACGTTTATATGCAATAAAATGTGAAATAAGAAGCTATCTACAAAAAATGCCTTTTATAACAGATTTATCATCATCATCATCATCATCATCTCCTCCTACGCCTATTGACGCAAAGTGCTTCCAGAATTGATTTATCATCAGTTAATAAAGATGGTAACTATTTTCGAATAAAATAAAAAGAGTAACATTGTAGATAACGGAAGTAATTATGGGATCTATGTAAAAACCAGACCCGTCTGTTTTCTTCCCTCTCTGCAGCCTCTGAGACCTCCTTGTAACTCAAACGTCTCTAAGGTACATTAATACTTTTTTTTATCATAAAACAAGGGAACATATCCTTGACTTAAAAAAAAAAAAATAATAATAATGCAGTTATTAAAAAGGCTTGAAATAAGAGTGGTGTTTCTCGTCGTTTACTTGCCCTATTTTTTTTTCTTGAATTATTATTCACTTAGGACAGAGAAATCATCCCAACACAATCTTGTATAGTTGCATTAATGAGAAATTTTGTTCTTTTACAGGAGCTTGTGAAGTCGCTTAACGTAATTCGTCATTAATGTTAAATGCAGAAACGAAAAACTAATAGAATAAATCGTTTTTTATTTGCAATGTCTTAATTTTTGCCTTTAAATTGCTCTAGGCTTACATTTACCACACCTGCGTCACTAAGAGAATTGCTCTTGATCTTTTCCATATCTCCCCTATATAATAAATAGCAATTGTCTGGCTCTATATATATTTCGGCCACGCTTAGGTTTGCCCATCCCTCGGATAGGAGGTAGATGGAGTAGTCATACCCTGGTGAGAGGGGGTGCGTGTGTATGCATATCTAAATATCTAGCAGTAGATTTTGACGGGTGGCGCTCACTAGTTATTCTACAAATTGATTAGTATTAAAACGTAATTTATCGATGGTGTCAGCAGGTGCACCTGCAAGTAACATTTTTAGAAAGAAAGAAAAAAATATTGGCTCCGTTCCAAAGACTACTCAGAGCAATACCAAAAAAAATAAATAAATAAATAAATAAAAATAAAAAAATAAAAAAAAATTAATAAATGAAAATAAAAGCTATTACTATTTTGAGCAAGGTCCACAGTTTCTGTACCTATTTTCGGAAGGCCAAAAAGGTCAGCAACACTTTAATGCCAGAACATTTGGTCTTGAACTCTGATATTTAGAAAAACAACCACTACAGAACTTGAGTTTTTCCCAAGTCTGGTTTTTGTTTGTGGTGACTATTTTCTAAACCCGTTCATTCTAAATTTACCTTAGAAGTAAGTGTGTGTGTGTGTGTGTGTGTGTGTGTGTGTGTGTGTGTGTACACCAGTACACCATGGAATATAGTTTCGAGGTGTTCATTTACTCGGTAGCAATGAAAAGCAAAGTAAATATCTGGATGATAAGAAAGGAAGACAACGCATAACTAAGTAACATTGAGTTGACCTTTGTTGGATCAGCTATTGAACATTTGAGAAGTAATTTCTTCATACTAACATGGAAGCAACTTAGCAACAGAACCGCATAAACACAAAACACTCACGTATACATACATACATACATACATACATACATACATATATCTAAAACATACATACATACATACATATATATATATATATATATATATATATATATATATATGCATCTATCAATCTATCTATCTATCTATCTATATATATATATATATATATATATATATATATATATATATATATATATATATATATATGTGTGTGTGTATACAAACACACACACACCCACATATATATATATATATATATATATATATATATATATATATATATATATATATATATATATCAATCATATATATATATATATATATATATATATATATATATATATATATATATATATATATATATATATATATTGTGCACAGGAAACTAGATTGCAGGTGAAGAGAATGACAACATTAACGATAATTACACAACAGCATTTCAACTGATTTGTTCATATAATTATCTTTATTTAGACATACCAACAAATTCCTTTAATCTACTCTAATCGACCTTTGCGCTTTACCCATGATATATAAAAAATCACAACAGTAATCATGGTTGTAAATAACCCATCAAATAAAAAGTATATATA
>NC_090737.1:15585100-15590100 GCF_036898095.1 Palaemon carinicauda
GCATCAAAGGCCTTTAAAATGTCCTCGTTTGTGTCTAGGGTTTATTTAGACCATTTTCATTAACACGCTGGAGACAGCTAACAGGTGATGGTGGGAGATTTTAGTTTGAATGCTCACAGTAAATCAAACTAGTATGGGTGGCCCCAAGTAGAACAGCTTCACTGATCTTTCTCCGTGTTATGGTATCCCCGTCCCCACTCCACTATATATATATATATATATATATATATATATATATATATATATATATATATATATATATATATATATATATATATATATATATATATATATATATATATGGACAGGCCAGAAATGAAACTATAAGAGAGATTACTCGAGTGCTATATACAGATGCGATCACAATGAGGGGTACATGGAAATGGTTTGGTCATGCTCTTCGCACTCCCCAAGATAGATTAGCTCACCAAACGTTCAGTTGGGCTCCACGAGGAACAAGAAGAGTAGGAAGACTAAGGTCTAAATGACTGAGGACTATGGAGCGCGAAGTAGGAGATGATGAATGGAGAAGCATTGAATTACAAGCTCAAGATAGAGACGACTGGTGAAATCTAACCGAGGCCCTTGGCGTCAATAGGCGTAGAAGGAGATGATATATATATATATATATATATATATATATATATATATATATATATATATATATATATATGATAAATTTTGCACATTTTTACGTGTTTTTTTCATATTCAAATAAGCCATATATATTTTTTATATATTAATGTCTGGATTCTCTTAACGACCTCGGGATCAGAGCCCTAGGCAAAATCACACAAAGACAAGAGCTTGGCTCCGGCCGGGAATCGAACCCTGGTCGGCAAGCTTATATAGACAGTGACTAACCCATTCGGCCGAATGGGTTAGTCACTGTCTATATAAGCTTGCCGAATGGGTTAGTCACTGTCTATATAAGCTTGCCGACCAGGGTTCGATTCCCGGCCGGAGCCAAGCTCTTGTCTTTGTGTGATTTCGCCTGGGGCTCTGATCCCGAGGTCGTTAAGAGAATCCAGACATTAATATATAAAAAATATATATGGCTTATTTGAATATATATATATATATATATATATATATATATATATATATATATATATATATATATATATATATATATATATTGAGAGAGAGAGAGAGAGAGAGAGAGAGAGAGAGGAGAACAAATTACAGGTTAATTAAGTGTTCAGTGTGCAACACCTATAGTTACATACAAAGAAAATTCTTCCAGACAAATTTCATTTTCAACGACCACCAAGAATCGATTCGCACTTCCGCCGCCAACCTTGCCAAGGAAGAGCAAGGAGGCTAGCCTAAGAAGAAGAAGACGGGCCCTTCCCTCTCTCTCACTCCTTTTGCGCTCTCATCTCTAATCTCTGCCTGCTGACTCATGTTTACCATTGACTCAGTTCAAGCAATCAGCTGAAGAACTGGTCACTTAACAAGAAGTAGAATCATAAAAAAAGGGGGAGAATAAAAGAGAGAAACCGGTTACGTGTGACCCTGACCTTGTCACTGGGTCGTTTACCTACTTAGAAACGCGGACATAAAAAAAAAAGGACCGAGGAGAAACTGGTTGGCCAACAGAGAGCTGGTAAGACCGACCAGGTTTCGTAGGACTTTCGGCAGACGAGGATAGGATGTGAGGTGCAGACGTTGTGGGAGGGATTTTAGGATTGGAGGATTAGTAGGGAGGCGTTTACTGGCATGCAAGGTGGGATTTCATTGTGTTACGTTCAAGAGATATTCCTGAATATGATGATTTGAGTAGAGTCTGATACTGATAGACATTCCATTGTTGTTATTACAAAGCTTGGTGGTCTCACAAGCATTGAAATAAAGGTTGTCAATGTTGAGATTGATGTTTTAAGTTATCCATGTGTACTGTAAACTATAAGAGATCCTTTATTATTGCAATTATTATCATTACTATCAATACCAGCAATATTAATATTACTATTATCGTTATTACCATTATTATTGTAGTTATCAAAACTATTCATACAAAAAAAAATTCTCCATTAATGTAGCTCATTCTTTATTCAATGGCTACGAACTGAAATAATTCATTGTTAATATACTTGAGCTGCTGTGTAAATAATTATCAGCGCAATCGTCGTTCGTTAGTTAGTTTGATAGTTAGTAATGTCTACAACCCCGCCATCCTTGTGAACAAAGGATAGGGGGTTTGAGGTGCATCAACAGCAGCCATTGCCTGGCCCTCCCTGGTCCTAGATGGGGTGGTGAGGAAGTTTAGGCGCTAATCATATATATACTGTATATATATATATATATATATATATATATATATATATATATATATATATATATATATATATATATATATATATAGTATATATATGAGCGACCTTTACACCTTCCGATACTACAACGAATACAAAGATCAGATGAAAAGGAAAATCAACATTCTCCCAACACCACGATTAGAAAATAAGAATCTACCTGCTTCTCATGTTGAGAAACCTTAACAAATAGTAGCAATGCTAAATTCCACTAGCCATTTCTCCAACTAGCACCTACCTATACCACCAATGTTCAACATTATCAATATAATTAGAGTATCTCACTTAACTAACTCAACAGAGTCGATCATCTACAATATCTACCCTGCAAATTGTTGTTAAAAATTGACCAAATCATGGTATGTAATAAGTTCAAAGAAAAATTCCGACCCTTATTATTGACAAAAGTTACAAAAAACGGCTTAAAATTTCATTTAAAAATGTAATGTATGTCTTCTTATAACGCTGTACCAACCGTGTGTCACACAATTGTACATAATTCCTTTTGTATATATTATGCTTGTATCTTCATCTCACTAAAACGAACATGAAAATTCCTGTCTGGTTTTTCCTCTGAAATATTGTCTGTCTTGTGAACTTGTTTTGTCCTGTTGCCTTGAGGTTTTGTATATAAGGAGAGTGTTCCACATTAATATAACTCAGTTGATTGCATCCTGCCTTCGAGTCACAACCTTCTCCCTGCTTCGTCACAACGCAATACTAACAAACAGAAGTGTTTTAAATTATAGTTCCCATGGAGAATCAAGGTGGGACAGAGTTAAATATTTCTTGCTTAACATTCATGGAATAGGTGTTAGATGTTTTTATTTCCCCCTGCACACTGCCATAATTGTATCTCTATCTGCATTCAATTATAGATTAAAAGATGCTCTTATCTAAAAATAACACAAGTTACTAAGTATACAGTTGGCCGAGCCAGAAAGCATTCCAAAGCATTTTCTAATCCACTCTATCACTTTGCATGTAAATCAGGTCAGATAATTAACATCAACGACTGAAATAACTTTCATAAATACTCTACAGTCTCATCTAAACACAAACAAATGCACATGATATACACATACACACACATAACTGCAGGGCAAAGGTCACAGACATGCCCTTTTGCTCTAGTCTTTTTATGGTGTTTCTATGCCAGTCTTTATATATAGACACATTTAATGTGTGTATTTACCACTGTGTGTATTAAACATAAGAAAAAAAATTGGCTACCTGTTTCCTACCACACACAGGTGTGATAACAGCGCATTCCCATTTTATTTCATATATATATATTTTTTTTTCTTCTATCTTCTACATAATCTTCTCCAGCATTCTTAACCCAAGAATAAGCATTCTGCAAAGGGTCTCGCTGACCAGAATTAATGCAATATCTTCCAAGACTTTTAAGCTAAGAGAATGCCCTCAGGGGCACTTAAGATAAAAACTTTCTTCAAGAAATATTCTTTCTTTCCAGCATCTCTCTCTCTCTCTCTCTCTCTCTCTCTCTCTCTCTCTCTCTCTCTCTCTCTCTCTCTCTCTCTCTCTCTCTAAGTGAGTTTGTCGATGATTTCCCGTAATGCACGATTCTTGAACTTGTGTTTTCTTATACGTTATTTCTCTTTTTAAATAAATGGGTTTCATTTTAGCACACAATCCCAGTCCAATAAACAGGACCATATTTTCTCAAAATAGGAACAATCTTGGCTTTACCCAATATCATCTTTAAACTACAGCTCAAAATAAAAGAGGGGAATTCTGAAATTGCTTCTTGAGAACAATTTAGGCTCATTATCGAATCATTTTATTGCTTTTAACTTGCAAAGTTCTTTCACTTCATCTCGTTATGAAGAACGAATAATCATCTCAAAGAATTTTCATGATTTAATTAAAATGAATGAATTTTTATTCTTTCAGTTATAATTTTTCCATTTATTATCCATCTACAGAGTATTTCCTTTTTTATTTTTATGTCACAAACGCAGCTATCTCTAGTCTACTGCAGGACAAATGGCTCAGACATGTCCTTATTTGTTTCGGGTTTGGCCAGTTTTCATCATCCAGCTGGCCAACTGCAGATTGGTGATGGTGGAGACGTCGGATCGTTCACAGCAGATACCTAGAATGGGTGACCACGACTAGTACAGCTTTGGTGATCAAGGCGATGCACAAACCCTTTCACTATGTTAAGGTATCTGACTCATCATTATATATATATATATATTATATATATATATATATATATATATATATATATATATATATATATATATATATATATATATATATATACATATATATATATCTCACATATAAATCTTATGCATTTATAATGTGTATATATTCATCAAGTCCCTCCACAATTCAAATTCACAATCAATAACTGCAATCTACTTATGTGAATAAGTAAACAAAGTAATGTCCACAAATTTCCCCAATTTCTATGTCAGAAAGTTTCCTTCTATTCTACAAAATCTCGAGAATTCCAGGTAACTTTCCTGCTTTTCCTTCTATTTCAACATCTACAATAGCATATATTACCATATACGGTATTTCCATCTCGTAATCACCCTCATACCTAATCATTACTAACATCCATTATTTTTTTTTTTTTAACTTAAACTACTTCTTCTTTGTCTACATCTTTTCCCACTTGTATGTGGGGTCGATGTCTTTAGCCAG
>NC_090737.1:15595100-15602600 GCF_036898095.1 Palaemon carinicauda
TAAAATGAATTCCAGTGGATATATATTCCCAAGATAGAATTCGGTATTAAATGCCATTGTGGTTGATATTTACATTGATTAAAATCACGAGTGTTAGTGATATATATTCATCATAAAATAACCACGTGTTGCAAACTCACAATTCAGCTATCATGGTGGAGATGGGTTTATTTCAAGTCTATAAACAGATTTCTTAATTCGACAGGAATATGTGCGGTGACTTGTCATAAACTTGTATCTCTCTTGATGGCTAAGTTAGTAGAATTCTCGCAGGCATGGTTTTCGGCTGAATAGGCAGGGGTTCAAATCTCTGCCGGCCAGAAGCTATTACCATAAAATGAATTCCAGTGGATATATATTCCCAAGATAGAATTCGGTATTAGATGCCACTGTGGTTGATATTTACATTGATTGAAATCACGAGTGTTTGTGATATATATTCATATATCTACACACATACGGACGCTAACTGAAGGAATACATTAGAACCAAAACATACCTACGAACGTACAAATGACTTGTACGTAAATTCACACTCAATAAAATGCTTTTCTATCCTCCCCTCTGTAGACAGCGACTGCCAAACAACTTCGAGACAGTCAGTCCGTGGGTAGAAAGGATTCATGAGATATAAAAAAATAATATCCTTGACTAAGATGAATGGCTATTGCAAGTGCAACCCACAATGAAATACAGCACACTGCTATGAATAAAATGGATTCTAATAAACAATTGCTGATAACGAGGAGTGCTCCCTACAACTAACCAAAACTTATGAGAGGTTTTGCTCTCTCTCTCTCTCTCTCTCTCTCTCTCTCTCTCTCTCTCTCTCTCTCTCTCTCTCTCTCTCTCTCTCAAGGTTTGTCTGTAAAAACATGAAGTGGGCGAGTAACAGCGCTGTTTGTATAAGTATAAATTCTTAGCTTCCTCTGTCTTTTCAATACTTTGTTTTCCGTAACATTATGCTCAGAATTTTAAAACCAACAGTTTATGGATCTCATAAAGGTTAGAGGCAAAGTAATGGCTTAACATCCAGTGGATTGACGAAGAAGTATTTTTGAAAAGAGCAGAATATTAAACCTTGAGAAAGGGCTGCAGCAGAACGCTAAAAGCAGAAAATTCAAAGCTGAAAGCTAAAAGCAGAAAGCAGAAGGCTAAAAGCGAGGACGTAAGGAAAAAATATAAGTGAAGTGAGCTTTCACTTCGACAGTCGTATCGCCTTAGTAATCTGACGGAGAGAAAGAGCGAAAGACAAAATCAGAGGAAATGTCTGAATTATTAATATCATGTTTATAGGATACGTCCTGGAAGATGCACAAAAACTTAGAGGAATGCGAAGAGGGCCAAAGGAAGGAATGGGGTGGAGGAGGAGGAGGAGGAGGAGGAGGAGGAGGAGGAGGAGGAGGAGGAGGAAGAAACACTATCCGTTTCCTTTTTCATCTGTTCTACTTAACATGGGAGGCAAAGCTCGTCTCCGTCTGATATGTGACTTAATATGTCCATAGCATCCTTCATCGGTGCTTTGATTGAGCTACAGAAAGTCCCTCATAAAAGAAAAATAAACAACTGACTATTAATATTAAGGGTCAGTTACAGTCTTTCGGGATATATTCTTCATTATTCGTACTAATGTAATATGTGAGGGAGGACCCTGGATTTGAAATTCAGGCAACGCTTGGAAACCCCTTGTTAAGCAATGGGGCTTCTCCTTACCTGATGTCTTGGGTCCCTTATACCGTTCATTATCCCCAGATGGCTCTTGGTGTGAAGGAGAATTAATTTAACGTTTTTTAGATTTTTTTTCAAGAGAAAAATACATTTATAAACAGTCCAATATAAATGTACCGATTTACAGATTTCAGCTGACTGATTTAACTAAACCTAATTTCTTATGATTTTTTCCTGACGGGAAACAGGTGGACTGAATATGTCTTACCAATATTTCACAATGTGCAGAATTATACGAGATATACCATCTTAAAAACATAATCTTTCCGATAAACATGATGAAAATGAGGAAAAAAACACTGGTAAAGAATAAGATAAAAAACACAAAACTAAAATATAAAGATAGTCAATAATACGTAGTATAAAGAGAAATTCAGATGTGAAATTTATTAGTTTCATATCTGAAAAATACAAACGTTGACATTACTTTGCAATTCACATAAATGCAGGTAAAAATTATTATGAAGGAAAAAAATTATGTAATATACCTATACTAATCTGCTAATTATGTGGACAATGGCCCTAATTAACAGAAACCTTCACCATTCAAGTGTTCTTTTTATTAACATTTACACTGAACTTTTATGTGAGAGAGAGAGAGAGAGAGAGAGAGAGAGAGAGAGAGAGAGAGAGAGAGAGAGAGAGAGAGAGAGAGAGAGAAGTTCAGTGTATGTAACGCATCACAAATTTATATCCTTTTAACACTAAATCCACTGAATTAAGATCGCATCTTGCGTAGAGACAAAGAAAGAAAAAAAAAAACAGGAAAAAGAATGCTATTCTAGCCAGCTAACTTTTATCTCCGATTAGTTCGCAAATTTTAGTCCATATTCCTTATGCGTTGCATCACCAAGCAAATGTTTATCTATAAGACAAGATTGGCATTTCTCTAACGATCAGCCTTCGGCACGAGCTGTTTATATGAAGTTCTTACTTATGAAAATATCAGTCGCAGTAAAAAAATACGAATATAAGGAGTTTGTTGAATACAGTAGTTTAGACAGACATATAAACACACACAATATATATATATATATATATATATATATATATATATAAATATATATATATATATATATATATAAATATATATATATATATATATATATATATATATATATATATATATATTCCTGTCACGCAGAACGGCAGCCACTCGGAAATCAACAATCTCCCACAAATTGCCCAAATAAGCGTGTTATAGTTAGGAAAGAGGGAGGGGGTGGGAAGGAGTGAATCTGTGTGCGTATTATGTATCTAAATATTCATCTGTTATTTTTGACCGGTCGCATACACTAACAAGTGTGCATATGTATATTATATATACCCACACTTCTTAGTCATTTCCCCATCATGAGGTGGCTCAAAAACTAAATAACCTAACCACCGTCACAGTTATGTTCATCTAATGAACACAGCGCCACTCACCTCATATGTTGCCCGCGGACTCTTGCTCCCAGAATTTCTGGTCCTGTTCCATCATTGCTTACGAGACAATCTTAGCAGGCAGCAATTCCTTGGTGGTCTTCTACTCTTCCCATACAAGATTTCAGTAACATCATTTTCTTCATCTTCGAACCTGAGAAAAGTGGGATCCATGGGTTACATAGAAGCCTGGTTTTATGTATTGACTTATTTGTAAATTATTTATAATGGTAATGGGTAATAAACGCAGAGAATACAGTAAAAATATCAATTATAAAGCTAAAATAAATTAATAAACCTTCCTTCACACATTTGTCACCGGTACACCAAAGAATTTTCGTATTTTGACCCATGAATCAAAATATAAGTTACGAACATGACTAAAAAATATTCAATGGCGAACGCATACAGAAAGAGCATAATTTCAAATGAAAACTCCAAAAGGTAATACAGTATCATATATCTAGAAATAATTATCAAACCCATAACGAAAATATGACTCATCACATTCCTACCAACCTTACATAGGAAACATAGTTGAATCCATATTGGAATGCTGTTTGATAACATATACAGCTCTTACCGTTGCCAAATGATACCTACACATATAAGATAAGCCGCAATCGATGGCTGGCATACTCAACAAGCAACGGTGGCGCCTATTACATCCAAAGACCAACACTTCCACCATCACTAGGGGTCCCCCACCCGAAAAAAAAAGAGAAAGAAAAAAACTCCGATTCTCACCGATAAAAGGTGACAGGAAGCTAGATGTGGCTGATAACGTATCAGAAGACGGCTACAGTGTCACATTTTTCTTTTTGACTTTCCTTTCGGGTTCCGTTCACATAGCAATGATTGTGTGCTTGTTCCCAAATTCAGTAAATTTATCGCATGAATTGTAGAATTGATTGCGTTAAAAAATAACGTGTTTTTTAAGTCGCCGGAGAGAGAGAGAGAGAGAGAGAGAGAGAGAGAGAGAGAGAGAGAGAGAGAGAGAGAGAGAGACTGCCTGCTTACCATCTGCCGGACCAGGTTATAAAACCCCAAGATATCGCATGAAGCCTCTGGCATTCTGGTTTACTATCATTTTGACTCCAAGCAAGAACTATACTTGTCTGTGCATCGTCCGGCTTTTTAAACTCATTAAGAGAGTAACTGAATTATCTAAAATGATCTACATTAAGTATAATCCAAGTTCACTCTATCGGGGTTAGGGTGGAGGCTCCCAAAGAGCCCTCGATAAGTCGACCTGAAATTTTTACACTTTATCATCATGTCCGATCTGTCGTTTTGATAATTAGGGGATACATGTGTTTCCGTTAAAGATGTATGTGAGGTTACATCTTCGGCATATGGAATGGACATGGCTCGATTAGCAAAAGCGAGACAGGAAAAAGGCGATGTACGGTAAATATTACTCGCACCTTTTCAATGATTCGGACACGATTCAAGGACAGCGTTGCCAACTTCTCTCTCTCTCTCTCTCTCTCTCTCTCTCTCTCTCTCTCTCTCTCTCTCTCTCTCTCTCTCTCTCTCTCTCTCTCTCCGTGTATATATAAATGTTTCAGTGACATAATATACTTGTAAAAATTAGCCAACATATTTCACAATAAACATATAAGCACCTATTACCAAAATTTATTTTACAAACGATGGTCTCCACTTATGTACATGAAACTGAAGTCATCTGTAAATATTCATGTCCGTGAGCGAGCGCGAAGCCAACGAACGCACATGCATATATATGCATATATAAAATTATATATATATATATATATATATATATATATATATATATATATATATATATATATATCAGAGAGAGAGAGAGAGAGAGAGAGAGAGAGAGAGAGGAGAGAGAGAGAGAGAGAGAGAGAGAGAGAGAGAGAGAGAATCATTGTTCATAATAATCTCACCCTCAAGATGATATCGTTTTAGTTCCTATTATGATCACCTTACTCAAATATCTACATCATACAGGCCATTTATTTCGATCGTTATTACTAATTCTTAGGATAGTATTTTAAAATATTATAAAAGAAATGTAATTTCTTGGGAGAAGTATTTAAATAAATACAAATATAAGGAAAGTAAAGTAAAGTAAAGTAGGCAACGCAGAATATAAATTGAGAAATAAACCCATGATTACTTTCTTAGAAATATGGACAAATCCTTATTAATCAATTCAATAGCGTTAATTTAATTCCAATTTTAGTCCTACTTTTCATGTGGGATTAATCATTCCTCCGCATTCTTATATCAGATTAGGGCGTCTAGCTCCCAGGAAGCTGAAGAAGATATTTAATCATTTGGGTGGTAAAAAAGATAACAATTTATATATTTCATTCTTTCTCTGCTGAAGCTGAGATTCGCAGTAAAAAATGTAGTCTGATTACGTAATAATAATAATAATAATAATAATAATAATAATAATAATAATAATCATCATCATCATCATCATCATAATAGTTCCATGGATACCAGGTTCACCTTGGAATGCTGTTAGGATTTTACCCTAGTCCCCTTTCAGTTTCTTTGAAGAACAGCTTTAATTTTAATCGTAATTATTATTCTTCCTATTCATCCATTGCAATTTCCCTTTATTACGATTTTGATCTTTGATGCAAGCTAGTGTTGATGCAGAACATACAACACTTTTACTTTTCTATTTTTCCCACGTAGGTATTGAAACTTATACATTGAAAAAAGTGAGTTTTACAATATGTTATGTTACAAAGCAAGGAAGTTTTATACGTTGCTCTATGATACCAGATAAAAGTGACTTACTAATACAGAGTTTGGAATTACCACATTGATCGGCCAAACTCTACGGGGTATAATATTACAATATTTCGTATACTGGTATTTCAAATAAAGACATCACCGTGATAATGAAATACAATAACTAATAGGAACTAGAGGGTCACTCAGTAGAGTACAGCCTATTTCTCGACCTTTTGTTCAACCTTGACCTTGATCTTTGACCTTAACATGTATTAATTGGCGTGGATTTTCATACACACAAATATGTACCAAGTATAAAGTCTCTGTAACAATGATGTCAAATCTTATGGCTGATTACGTGAATTGGATATTTTACTTGACCGTGACCTTGTCTTTTGACCTTGACCTTCCAAAATTTAATATTTTCCAACCGTTTACATAACAGTTAATCCCTATAAGTTTCATTACTCGACGATTAAAATTGTGGCCAGGAAGCTGTTCACAAACAAACAATCACATACACAAACAAACATAACCTCCTTTCAACTTCGTTGGCGGAGGTAATAATATTGGAAAATTGAGTACTACAGAAAGGAGGAAAGGGGATAGATTTAATGATAGAAATAGAAAAAAAAATATTAAAACTCAAATTCAAAATATGATATGATAAAATAATCATACAAATATTAGACCTGCATCTACGATATACCAACAAGCAAAGATTATTCAGTTGAAAACTTTCTTCAGAAGCAGAATACTGACAAGGGGGTTACAGAATTTAGACGATGAAAATTAACCATATCTTAGATGATAATTAATCAATAACCACTACATTAACAAAATAAAAAGTTGTCAATGATCATTCCATATTTTTTCACAAATAATGCTTAAAGCGTACATTTAGAGGAAAGTTTTCAATAATTATTTTCGTAAGTTATTAATTTGACTTACAGTATTTTCGTTAATACGATTTACGCAAATACAAAACTAAATTGACAATAGTAAATATTTATATATACTCTTCACTGCCAAAAATGTCATCAATTATCTTTTAATATAAATTACCTCAAAACAGGAACCTAACAATTCACAGGTTTTACACGTAAGTTATCTTCACCAACCAAGTGTTATGTTGTTCTCCCTTAGTATTTTAGTCCTTACTCCCTACTATATGAAATTTTATTCTTATGAAATCATTTCCCAAGTTTGGATTTATGAGACTGTCAGTTACCGAAAAATGAACCAGTAAAATAAATGGTCTAGTCAAAAAGCAGAATCTTCCCACTAAAAATAAGGTTTTCCTTCCATCCTCTAAATTCTGAAGGGATAATTCAACTCGATTTTCGAAAGTATTGACCAAGGAGATTCTCAAGGCGCCAAAAATCTCTTGTTACTCACTAGATATGACAGTAGTGGCAGGGATATATTCTCAGTAAGGATGTATCTGGCTATTTCTAAAACATGTCACTAACACTTGCTGCAGACTACTCAGATTTAGCAAGTGTGGATTAAAATAGCGTTTTTGTATAGGTTATAGTCACGCAATTTCCATTTTATAACTTTTTGCTCAAATTATGTACAGCTAAAACCGTATCTTACGTGAATAATAATAATTGTTGA
>NC_090737.1:15605100-15622600 GCF_036898095.1 Palaemon carinicauda
GTTGATGTTGAAGTATACTCCAAAGAGAGCTGCTTAAGACAGCTAAATAACTTATTTTTTTCATTGCCACGTTGGTAAAATAGCCAATGAACAATTAGTAATATTCCATTAAGATGAGAATTAAAGGTCTACGCACAGTATACATACAAACACACACACACACACACACACACACACACACACACACACACACACACACACACACATATATATATATATATATATATATATATATATATATATATATATATATATATATATATATATATATATATATCCAGAGCTTAATCTCCCCGATTCTGGTTTCTTGGTGAATCAGGCGACTAGACCCTTTTCCCCTAATGAAGGGAAGGCAATGAATAGTAGAATGCGCACCATAAATGCTTGCATTTCCTTGCTCGCTTCCTCTAAAGAGAATGGCTCGCTATCTATGTCCATTACCAAAGAGAAACTGTAAACTGCACTGTCCCCGCCGCTACGTTTTGCTTCCATTTTGAGAAGGTCATTTCCAAAGGGGAAAGAGCTCTCTCTCTCTCTCTCTCTCTCTCTCTCTCTCTCTCTCTCTCTCTCTCTCTCTCCCCATCGATCCACCCTATTCCAACAACGCCCCCCCCCTCCCATCCCTGAATGAACACGGGGCTTCCGAAGTCTGTGACACATTCCGTTTGTTTACTGCAAATTAAGGATTAGTTTCAGCATCAGCGCTGTTGCCTGGTGATGGAGGTTCGCTTAAATGCAAGGGGGAGTCCCGTGTCTAAAGGACATACACACGGGAGTACATACAAATATAAACGGGCTCATACACGCACGTATGTTGGCGGACGCATACACAAGCGCCTCTGGGTCCAATAATATCTAGTCAATACTGGGCAGAAGCGGACAAATCACCGCTCTACGATGTTTGAAGATCTGGCATTAATTGGAAAGGCGTTCAACGCTTCCGCTTGTTTGCATTTAGTTTAGTGTTACCACCTGCGATCGGAGCTAAAATGGGTCTGGAACACGATTTTGACGTATTTTGTCTACCCGACGGACCAGAAGTATTTTTGTCTTTATCTCCATCTTCGTCCTTTCCCTCGATCTTAGTTGTCTGTCATCTTTCATGTCGGTTTGCAAGACTTTCTCTCGTGCTTTGTTTCTATACTCATGAACGCAAATATGCAACAAGATTCTATGTTAACACTTTAGTTTAAGAAAAATAAATTTCCAGTCTCGAGTATGATAAACCATCTCAAAACGCTAAAAAGAACATTTTATTTGTTTAACATTCATGAACATAAAGGCGAAAGGCTAAATAACCGCAAGAGATACTGCAATAATCACAGGTCTCATCGAGTGAACAGATTCCTTCGAATGGCTTCCGCCAATATTATTACCAATCGACGGGGGAATCAGGATGAGCGGAAAAACACTCGAGAATCCGAAGCGGGAACACAACGGAAGAAGAAGTCAAGTACAAAAGTAATCTGGCCTCTCTGCACTGAGACCAAAGGCCTGGATGATGACCAGGCGCGTCTAAATATTGAACAACAATGACGATTAATACATTTTAGAGCCGGAAAACACCCCAGTGCGAAATACGGATTCGCGGAACTTAATGAGATGGGGTGCAACTTGAATGAGAATAGATCTCCTCGACGCGGCAGCTGTACAGTTTAGGTGTGACGCAGGGATGGCGAGAAAATGATAATGAGAGAGAGAGAGAGAGAGAGAGAGAGAGAGAGAGAGAGAGAGAGAGAGAGAGAGAGAGAGAGAGAGAGAGTTGAAATTTCATGTTTTCGACATACAGTACTTCATATAATCCCCACGGATTACTTAAAACAACATTCAGGTAAAAAAATTATATAGAATACAATGGAAAACGTTTGTCATCAAAAAAAAAACACTGATATCTGAAATAGATTATCATTTACGTAACTACGGCCCTGAAAAATAAAAATACCTTTCATCTACATATTAGTCAGGAGAATGTGCGAGCACCAATTATAAATACTACCAAAATGGATAAGTTTTAAAAGAAAAGTAAAATACATATTTAGCAAGAATATATATTAACATTGCAGGTATGAACGATTCCTTTAAAAATGCCTGAGACTTATCGTAAGTATGAAATTTAATGCATACTGAGATAAAAGACTGTTCTCGCAACTACATAGACAAATTATTTGAACATTGAACAATTTCCCCCAAAACCGACTAAAACACCACCACCATTCAATCAATATCACACTCATGCTTTGACATCTGAAATATGCCTGATCTACATAAGATAAAACAACAATTGTATTATACCTTAATACACTCATCAATAGTCCAATGCCCCTGGAAAAATTTACGCTATTCTTCCCATCTTGCCTTTACTCTACTTCCTAAACATCAAGACCTTTCCTTTACAATGCATTCTTCTATGTCATCTTTCTAGGCCTTTCTCTCATGTCTCCGAGCACTTATGAATTATACTCTTTTCTTACTAACCTAATGTCGTCCATTCCTTCTACAAGACCTAATTACCTCAAAATAACCAGATCCATTCTTCAACTGACGCTAACCTTTCTTCCACTACTCTCACCCTATTATTTCCTCTCACATCCCATATGATACACAAACCAGATATAAAAAAATCTTCAACATTTTTTTTTCATTTACATTATTATCTCAAACCCATTTTTCTTTCATTTGCATTTCGAATCCAAACTTCGCTTCCATAAAGATAGTAACTTTACAAACCTTTCATACATTCTCACCCTCGATTCCACAGTATAAACATTCAAAAAATATTACAATTACACTTCTGATCTTGAACAGTACATTTCGCAAATAAAAAAAAGGGTTTCCTTTATTATTATTATTAAAAGCTAAGCTACAACCCTAAAAGGAAAAGCAAGATGCGGTAAGCCCAAGGGCTTCAACCTGGAAAAATAGCCCAGCGAGGAAAGGAAATAAGAAAATAGATAAACTACAAGAGAATAAATAATCAAAATAAACTATTCTAAGAACAGTTACAGCATTAAATTAATCTTTTATATACAAACTACAAAAACTTCAACAAAACAAGAGGAAGACAAATAAGGTAGAACAGCGTGTCCAAGTGTACCCTCAAGCAAGAGAACTCTAACCCAAGACAGTGGAAGGCCATGATACAGAAGCTATGGCACTACCCAAGAGTAGAGAACAATGGTTTGATTTTGGAGTGTCCTTTTCCTAGAAGAGCGGCTTACCATAGCTAAAGAGTCTCTTCTACCCTCACCAAGAGGAAAGTAGCCACTGAAAAATGACATTGCATTAATTAACCCCTTGTGCAAAGAAAAAAAGTTTGGTATTCCCAGTGCTGTCAGGTGTGTGAGAACAGGTGTATGTGTAGGCAAAGACAAAATGAGTCGTAACCAGAGAGAGGGATCCAATGTAGTACTGTCTGGCCAGTAAATGGACCCAATACTCTCTAGCGGTAGTATCTCATCGGGTGGCTGGTGCCCTTAAGTAATTCCTTTCTTTCGTAAAATTTATTATCAAAAGTCTTTCCTGGTGTCTTGCTAACTAAATATAAGAGCACCTGGGGGAAATTAACATCAAATTCCAGTATTGACTTGATCATATATCGATAAAAATATATCAGAAACTACAATAGAGAAAAAATCTTAGACATTTGCGATACAAGGAAACTGTTCTTCCGAATGACTGAGATTTCCTGAACAAAACACAGGCATCACCCATACCTAAACTACAAAATGAAGGGGAAAAAACAACACTAATAATAATAATAATAATAATAATAATAATAATAATAATAATAATAATAATAATAAAAGAAATGAAGAGAAAATTGAAAAAGACCTTAAACATTACGAAAGTCCAGTTTTATCTCCTGACCGAAGTGAAGGCTGAGAAAGCTTTATGTGCTATTAATTTTAAAAGGTCGATAGCCAGGTTTTTGCCTGGTTGGGGTCCGGTGCACGGGGCCAAGGAAGAGGATTCCCAGGATGGAGGAGTTCCCCCTACCTGCCTTCTGCTCGCCGAATACATTCCTATGATTTAGGGGCCGACTGCCAACATAGAAAACGATGATCGGGAAAGCCATTTTTAAATAAAACCTTTTTTCCTTACCTATATACTTTTTTTTTTTAACCTGCTTATATAAAACTGTCTTATGCAACGCCCTTGGGTATATTTATTTTAGAGGGTGAGGTGCTCATGGCTTGTTTTTACTTTATGAGTTATAGCGATCATCCAATCTGAACTTAACGTCATAGACGACCCGTGTCTTAGATATGCATGCTATAATAGCAAATAATAGTATGAGCGACCGTTAGGTATGGTATTTGTTATGGAATTATAGATTTACGATACATATTTCTGTAACAATTGTCGATGACCGATGAATTTTACAAATGAGAAGTGTTACACTATCAGCCAATCCATGTTGACATAAACAGCAATCGTAAGAACAGCACTAATATAATAATTTAATAGTGTATGAGATACCAGAAAAATCATGCAAATGATGAAACTAGCATCAAATTTGGTCCACTTGTGCTCCAAGTGATACTAATCAAACCTGGCAGATTAACCATTTGAAAATCCAAGATGGCTGGTCTTTCTCAAGATGACCGCAAAATTAGCCACCCGTTTGGCTTAGAAGCATTTGCAATTGTCTAAGTTGTGCATTATCAGTATATATGGATTCCTTTGTTTCCAAGGCTACTTAACTCGATTTTAATATCAATAAAACACACTGACACATTTTCCCAAAGAAATTATTGATTATAAAGTAAACTGATACTTACTGCATTTTTCAAGTTCACTGATTGTAAAGCACATTTACACATTTTTCTCACTAACTTTTCATCCAGGTAAACCACACTGACTCAAGGTCTAAACAGGATGAAGATAGCATAAAGGTCTCTATTGTGACAGAGTATGTCTAGCTCCAAAGCTTTTGGGTGAATGAAGTTGATGAAGTTCTTGGAGTGATTATAAGGCACTACTAAAGTACATTGGTGGCATCACTGTGTAAACTCGGCTTAGGGTTCAGTGTCAGTCAAGTAGGAAGTGTATGTTGAAATTATACAGCAACAACCACAACCTACTAGTACCACAAATGCTGCCCAAGTAACCCAAAATCAGGCATCCACAGCCGCACCTGAATGGACAGGACGTGCCAGCATGGGAGAGCCAAGACAGTGATAACGGGGTTTACGTTACCTGGATGGTCTACAGATCGCATGGGACTTATAACACTGGAAGTACGAACAGACTAGGTGTAGGGCACGGTGTTTGAACCTAGCCCTAACTCATATAGGAAAGTGTCTATTATAAAAGCACAGGATGGCAAGAATAAACCCTCGGCCCTTACCATCATACATACTGACTATGGACACTAGTTTATTGTAAAATCGTGGAAAACTGACTGCTCCAAGTAGTGTCTATATCAGGAGGTTAAGAAAGAAAATCTAAAGCCCCCGGACCAAGAGTGCCAGAAGAAGGATTGATGGATATACACATGAACTTGGCAAAATATTCGTTTCACTCAATGTACTGCCAAACAAGTTAGACCCTGCAAGACTTGGTGAAGGTGGTAAAATAGAAGAAACTTTGAGAAAACCGCACTATATTATGAGAGTTGTAGGCTTAAACACTGCTGTAAAAAGCACAAACCTGCAGGTCATGAGGGTGGCAGATGTAAGATACTACAAAAGGTTCAAGAAGCTAAACATATGAAGGGGGCACTTAGTACAAGTGAATTAAGAGAATATACAAATGCACAGACACACTCAGTGATAATAAACTTCCCTAAGTGCAGATGTGGTAACTACACATCCCTGGCAGGGCAAACAGCACTTTAAATCACACATGGATGGACTAGAGGATGAAGGTGACAGCTCATTCTATAATCCAATAAAGGGAAAAAAAAACACATTTATTTTCTCAACAAGAACAAGCCGAGACATTCCTGAGAAGAAACTCCTCAAAGACAACTCTGTTATTTTCATGAATGTTCATTTCCTGCTTAAACGAGGCAGTGTGAACTGAAAGAATTCTTCAAGCACAAGAATTAGTCCCCTAGTGACAGTGACAAACTTCACATATGTCAGAAATCACAACTGGTTGAAATTATTGAAGCGCAAGTGAACGTCCCAGACTGAGAACACATTGAAGTGCAAGTTAACATCCCAGACAGAGAAACTATCATCATTAATGGATCAACAATTGTCAATCCCTTGCCTCCACGTTCTTCAAAGACATTTTTTGACTACGCTAAAGAAGACATCACCCAAAATTGGAATACTACGGCACCAGTTACGAGCAGGTGGACTTAACGTAGTCTTCTATGTATACAAGAAGTAAAGTCTGAAATCCGAAATGAGGTCAAAATAGGGACAACGAAGAGCAAGTAAGACACCAGGTAATTGGCAATGCTTCCTTCGTGCTGCAAGCAATAAGACTGAGCTAGAGCTATGAAGCAGAGACGACAAGTTAAGTCAGCTTCAGAAAAGGAAAATTTGCCATTAGCAACACAATGAAGTCTCTGGATGCAGGGTCCCCATGTTGTCATGAGGAAGGTGACACTCAAATATTTGTACTCGCCAGGGATGCAACGACTGATGAGAGAAAGTCTATTATTATTAAGGCCATTGACACGAACATACTAGTCATAGCAGTTTCTGTGCTACCATGCTTACAGGAAATAGGTCTGAGAAAATTTGGATTGCCTTTGGTCAAGGTGGCAAGATTCGATGGATTCCAGTCCATGAGGTAGTATCTACAATAGGATTTGAGAGTGCTAGTGATCCCATACTTTCATGTGTTCACTGGATGTAACGTCATGTCTGCCTTCCATGAGAAAGGGAAGAAATATGCATGGTGTATTTGGAATATATTTCATGTTTCTGAAATATTCATTAATCTCAGCCAGCCTCCAACATTGACGAATGATTTTGACAGATTAAGTGCAACTACTGGCGTGGATGAAGCAAGACTAGATCTCTTTGCCGACAAGATGAGGCCATATAACTCGGGCAGTCCTAAGAGAACACACAAAACATGCAGCCTATCAAGCTTGGATCATCTGGGGCTAGGCAACCATCTTCAAACCAGATGCGAGCAGTCCTAGTGAATAGGGATGGATACAGAATGGAGACATGGCAGAAATATTGGACAACACGACCCGTTATTTCAACGAGCTGTCAGGAACCGAAAGAGTACTCTTGTAAGAAAGGCTTTGAAGGAAGATGCCACTGCGTAAGCAGTAGCAAGTGGAAGACCAGTAGCATGGTTTGAGCATTGTAGTGTAAAGCTTACGAATTGAAAAACGGACAATCTGTTGGCCATCTTGAAAAATCTATATTACTTTGTTGTATATTACACGAAATCTTGAAAAATGTGTGTCATTTAGCTTTTTAAACATTATACTCTACTTCAGTAGGCTTGAAAACGTAGGAATCCATATGTAGAACATGCAAACGGAACACTACAAATACTTCTAAGCAAAACTATGTTTGAAAGACTAATTTGGAGGCCATCTTGAAAAATTACAGCCATCTTGGATTTTCAATTGGCCAGATTTGATTCGTATCACTTGGAGAACGATGGTGTCAAATTTTATGCTTATACCATCCTTTGCACGATTCTTCTAAAAAAAAAAAATGCTGTTATCTTCTGTACAACTCTATAATATGATGAACAACGAAAACTACATAAATAAGAAAATAAAATAAAAAACAATTAACAAAATAAAATGTTAGGAAATATAATTAATATCAAAGATTAACAAATATGAATCGGTAAAAAATCACACCCTTAATCTTTATCAATGTATATCTCTTCCCCGCATGCCAAAAAGACACGACTTTACCTTTCATTCAAGAGAAAGCTAATAATCGGTGTATTTTGCAATTACTTTTCTCTCTCTATCTTTCAAGAATTAAGTGATCTTAACAGAATGTCATTCATCATATTTATGAGCAAGTCCGTCATCCGAGTGGGGAAACTGACAATTGTAATTAAGAGTAGTTTCATCTTTGTTTCCTTTTAATCTCTTATCTTTTTCATCTGTCTTTATAACTTATCTGTACCTTCAATTTTGTTTAATGATCATTTGCTTGTTTTTACTCACCTTAAAGAAGCCGTGGAGAGATAAATTCATTCTATCTTTGCATTACTTCATGTGATCATGGGAAATGTATTAATTAAAATTACATTGGTAAATGAGTTACCTAAATATTTGTTTTTTTTAAAAAAGATATCAGAGTTCAGACTGAATTTTCCATAGCCATAATTTGTGCCTTGGGCTTCTAGCATTCAGCTTCTCATATGTGTTGGAGCTTGACTTGTACTAATAATAATAATAATAACAACAACAACAACAACAACAACAACAACAACAACAACAACAATAATAATAAAAACATTCAGCTTCTCAAAGTGTTGGAGCTCGGCTTATAATAATAATAATAATAATAATAATAACAACCTTCTGCTTCTCAGAAGTGTTGGAGATCGGCTTATAATAATAATAATAATAATAATAATAATAATAATAATAATAATAATGATAATAATAATAATAATCATAATAATGATAACAGAAATGTAATAAAGATCAACAATCTCATAGCGTTATATATTACAGCATATTCATTACAAGTCAAGAGTTTTCACCCTTTTTGCAAAACATCTTTTTAGAAGAATAATCATAATATACACAGCATTATATAACTAGGTATTTTACTGCCTAATAATAAAAATAAGCTAATGTGCTTGATACGTTGTATGACATAATTGCGATTGAACATTTTACCTTAACTCATTTTACTGCCTTAAAGACTGTTTTTCTGGTCGTATACAGCAGGGGAACCCTCCTCTCTACATGACCTTCACATTCATTTTATCGTATACATTCCAGGCATTCAGCATTTCACACCACATATTACTACTATGAGATTCAGGGCCTCTGTAACACGGTTTTTCCGCAATAATTTTTTATCTATGAATTTCATAAATATAACGCTTATTCAGAATGCACATTATATCTACACATAAATTTTGACTATATTCTGCATTACGTAGGTTGAATATATTTGGTACTTATAATGTAAAAGTGACGTTTTTTGAAGACGGGCCAACTTAATCAGAGAAAAGGTTTCGAACGCACTCGTTACGTAACCTATGACGGCAGTTCTTCCCTCTTTCTCGATCGATGATTGACTATACGTAACGAAGGCTATACCTCTGCCAACAATGACACAAAAGTTTAAATAAAAGCAAAACAGTACACCTTTATGAACTCTGAAACCTCTCCACTGATAATTGTCATAATGAACAAACCAACAAAATATGTTAATAAATACAAAAAACACTTCGATTATTAGTCTAACTCTCAAAATAAGTTTCCTAAGAAATTACAGTCTACTTTATAGATCACAATCAGATTGACAAGCTGTAGGGAATAGTTGGTAATTTTCAAAAACGTAGTAGACAAGCTTGATTTGATGACTGCTATATCCAATGTCAAGCAATTTTTATTTATTGTCTATCTAACTACCTATTTACTGAAAAAAAAAGCCGGTACCGTATTTTGGCTTTAAACCTTCACCAATAATCATCGTCAGAATGATGACTTCGTGAGGCTCCGCCCACTTTTGCCTCGTTATAATTTAGGATAACACTGATGGCTATCATGGGCATTGTTGGATTATAAAATTTAAATTCTGGCTATAAAAACTCAATTCTCGAGTAGATGTAAGAAGTGCTAAATGATCCTCAAGGATCCCAGCAGTTGGCCTAAACGTTTAATTCATGTATACTACTGTTGCGGCACTACTGCTACAGTAGTATTACTACGCTAGCACAGATACCCCACCCACATTTATGTATCGTTCCGCCATTCATAAAGTCTTTGTCATGTTTTTTCACTGTGCAATAAGCCATGGCCTCCTCAGAAATTAAATTTAACATTAGATGATAGGTTATTTCATTAACTGACAAATTATGGCAACTGGGTATGTTATTGCCGATGTTGAAGCTAAAGATAAAGTATGGTATCATTCCTTCATTGCATTATCATCTTTACTACTATTTGTTTGGCTACATGTAGTAATTATTTTAAAGGATAAATGAATTATGTTCACTTTACTTCTATAAATTCCCATTAGATGTACAAATAAAACTCCTAAAACTATTCATGATTTATTTACAAAATACAGTCATGCCCAAAACATAGCCAACATGGTCGTACGGCCTAAGAAGAAAAAAAATTATATCGGATGATCCGTTGGTCTGATGGAGATTTTAGCACAAAAATCTTATTTTAACAAAAATAGTTATATAAAGACTGTTTACATACAATCTCTCTCTTTCTCTCTCTCTCTCTCTCTTGGTGGCATAGTGAATAGTTAATGGAAATGTTCAAAAGCCTGAATGACATTACAAGTATTATAATCATGTTACGCTAAATACAAATCAGACCATAAATATTGGATTTAAACTAGAAACTGAATAATTACCTATTCAGGCTATAGTAAATATGGCCACGGGCTTTCTCTTGACTGTATAAAGTTGCAAGTCGTAAGACAAATGTAGTTTTGCAACCACGGGGGCAATTCCAAATCCTGTTAGCTATTCTTGACTGTTATGGGTTTCAGAGCCGATGGAAGAAGGTGAATGGGTGTCTGGTGGATGGGCGGGGAAAAATTTTGTCAAAAGGTGTTTACATTGCTTACGTAATGAATGTTTTCGACTCTTGGCTCGTTATCACTGGCCATGGCGTCGACTAGATCATTTTTACTCTATAAAATTTAAAACTATCGTGATTAGATTATTGATAATGCTGACAAAATTTGTGTGTGGTTGTAAAATATACATATGTCAACTTTCAGCTACATCCGATGCTTTGATAAGGAGCAAAGTCCAAAAAACCGTGTTACAGAGGCCATGAATCTCATAGTAGTTTACTGTCAGTCCCACATCATCGAAGCACTTAGATGGGGAAGTCTTCAGTTTCCTTTTGAAAGCCTTGATATCTTCAGTCTTTAGCTTTAGGATATTTATTGAGAGCTTATTGTATAGTCTCGGTACCGCATATCTAAAGGCTCTAGACTCCTAGAGCCTACAGTGGACATATATGAACGTTCGAATAAATTTGAAACCATCTGTAACTACTCTCGTGTGAACACGATTTGTTGGCTGCACAATATGAAACAAACAAATTCATTTTAAAACTTTTGAGGATAGTTTTACTATTCCATTGACTAATGACATCGAAATTCCAAAATGCCGTAGAATCCATATTCTAAATTCTACTCAATTCTTGCATTAATCCCAACTTAATTTTGGACAGGCATCTCCATTTAGAAATTAAACTAATAAATACACCAATAGGTCTGTCAGTCTGGCATAGACAATTCAGCCTTCAACTATAACAGCTGCATAATAGCGGCGCTTTCATAATTCAGATCAGTGGCAGTTGCCTAAGTCTTCCGCCAGGAGAGGTTGGCAGTGAATTAAATCTAAAAGCAAGTTATATCGAATACATAAAGTTGCAATAGCTTGAGAGACGACTACAACCAAGTGCAGTTAAAAATATATAGCAAGGATTTCTAATATCGCTAATTCTATCTCGATTTTATCCTCTTTACTTTCGAATGTCACTTCCTCGTGCATGAGTTTGTAAACAAATCTCAATCTTTCTGATGGAAATTGGTCTGTTCATTCTATTCGTGTCTGATGTTCTGACTGCAGCTTTCCCCATTAAAAAAAATGGCAATCTTTTAATCTCATAATTCTTTACATCGTTTAAATGAAAACATTGATAAGAAGAGATTAATTTCTGAACAACGGTATATGATCTCCCTTCGAAATAAATGATTTTAAGTATCAAGATAATTATTCCTTACACTAGGCAATAGAAAAATAATTCACAAGAATATGAGAACGACGGAAACTAAATCTCGATTATTTCTCGAAAAAAGGATCCATTTCCAATATCCTCTTGCAATTCAGTACATATACATATGATTTAAAAAAGAGAAATCTACAGAAAGCAGACATGAAATCCTTCTTAACAAGTATGTTCGAACATGCTTTCACCTTATTCAGAATTTTCCTATAATTGAATCTCATCGACATGAAAAGCTCTCCTTAAGTATGTTTGCGATGTTCTATACCGGAAAATGTGAAACCCGTAGTGACCGCGTACCCTGGCTTAGAAATAATAAAATATGTTTGTGGTATTTTGCTTTTTGGTCCGTTTTTTCCTGACAGCTTCCTTCTCCGGTACGTTACAGTCGTGGGTTTATTTTGGATGGCTGGAGGATTTAAGGATCAAATAGCAGTTAATAAAATGATATCCAAATATTTGAAGATAAGCAAACTTTTTTCCACAGTTTAGGTGTACGGGATTTTATAATGTTTGCATTGCCTTACTTGTGAAGTTACCTGTTTAGCGAAAGTGTACCAAGGATAAAATTTTGATTCCTTAAACATTTTCTTATTACCGTTTTTTTTTTTATTAGTTTATGTAGAATTTTATTTAGTTTTTTCATCTGTTCGTTATTTTTCTATAGTGCGCCTATTTGGACTTTGCGATAATACTAATCCGACATTGAAATATCTTTTTTTTTTTTATACAAAGCATTTACTTTCCAGATATCAATTGGAAAAAGTAAATTATAAATAAAATTACTGGGCTATAAAACACATAAGCTGTATAAAGTTGTAATTACTTAATTAAATCTGTTGTGCATATTAATATGTCCATGTTTAAAACATATGCAAAACTGACACTTGCATGAAATATGATTAGTAGTAGTGTGCACTTAGTATCTTGTCTATTCGCCACGACTATCATCATCATTACTATCATTTTACGGTGAACAGACCAACAAATAATAGAATTGAAATCTTCTATTTTATCAATGACAAAAATTGCCTTCTTTTTTAAAGAATCACAGTATAAGCAGCAGAAAAAAAAAAAAAAAAAAAAAAAAAAAAAAAAAAAAAAAAAAAAAAAAAAGGGCCAAATATGAAAATAAAAAATTCTAAGATTTTTTTTTTTTACAAATTTTTGAGTATTGAATAATATGTGTACACTAAACACTTCTCTAATCTCAGCAGTGCTTCTACAGGATGGGGAAGGGGAGTAGGGACCTTAAATACTTTTCCACTTGAAAGTTGAAGGAAGACAGTTACTTTCGGTCTTTAGAGTTATTATTTTGTTTAATAACATACAATATATCATATGCTTCATCTAAACACACACACTTACATATATACATACACACAGCACACACACACACACACACACACACACATATATATATATATATATATATATATATATATATATATATATATATACATATACATATTATAATGTATACACATAGCCAAATATCAAGCCAAAAACGGAATTGGCTATCGAATTCTCTCACCTTTCGGAATGAATACCTAAAGGGATTTTGTTTTAATGATTAATGCTCCTGCCCGAGCCCGGATTCAACCCTATGCCTTCGAATGGACACATTCCAGATATTAGACTATCTCTGAGCTGTCAAGAGAAAATAAGTTCTTTCCCATTCTGTTGAATATACTGTATTCCTGTCAAATTGAGGTATTTGTGCTTAGACTCCAAAATGAACCCTTCTCCCGAACGACAGCTTATTGAAGAATTTGTAACAAATACAATATATATATATATATATATATATATATATATATATATATATATATATATATATATATATATATAAACATATATATACATTAAGACACACACACACACACACACACACACACATATATATATATATATATATATATATATATATATATATATATATATATATATATATTCCTTGTGTGTTCTGCTAGGTCTTTAATGGCAATTATCATTATATAGAAATGTAATAACATTTAATCTACTTTAAACATTTACAATGCATGTCAAGGAATTAAACGGCGTTAAAGACGTACTAAAATTCCAGTATATATTGCAATTCGCTTGTAATATTTGCTACAGGCAAAACTCATTTCCCGGAAATAAATCATCTTTTAAATGACAAATCACATAAATAGAACTGAATAATGTTCATTAGTTAATAGTGAAATGGTTCATTAATCTTCACCTGTCGAGATAACCATTTGCAATCCACATTATTCTTCAAATAACTTGAAGATAAGAAGAAATTCCCTTTGGTAATGAAAAGAAATATGATATATTATAATAGTTGCTTGTCAACAGCCATCTGATGAGGGAGCACGTGAGTGCAAAAATATTACCACTTTTTATTCATCTGTGTGAATGCAATTATCATTATCATTATTATAATTGTGATCACACTCAATATAAGGAAACTTCAAAGGGGCAATTAAAAAGACTAAAGTATGATTTTTATAAAATTATTTCCACTCGTATCGACAACTCGCCCCCACACCCCCAAAAAAAACTGTTCGTGTAGAATAAAAATTTACTTAAATACTCAATATCAATATATGTATATAAAAACATGAAACAAATAGATTCTCAATAGCTAAAAAAAAAAGTTACAAAAAATACAAATAAATACTCTATACCTGCCAAATCATAAAAAAAATAATGATTTCAACGTCCGTTACCTAAGATTCACAATCAATACAAGTTAGATCTAAACTTTAAATACCTCTCTCCTCAAACTAGTACAATAATAGTAAAGGAATTACGCCTACTACTACCAATAATGCGATTAATATAATACTGATTATAGGAAGAAAGAACAGTAACCCAAAGTTCTGAAACGAATAAGTTCTAATCTGAATAAAAAGATGACCACCTTTGCTGTAGAGATCACGTGGAGGACCACCGAGTCAGATAAGTACAAGTCTACAAGATCGCGGTTGAAGACTCAAAAGAAAGGAATTAATTGTCATATAGAAAAACACCTATCTTAAGACAGGTCTTGGGAAAAGCTATTTCTCTTGCATAGAGAGAGAGAGAGAGAGAGAGAGAGAGAGAGAGAGAGAGAGAGAGAGAGAGAGAGAGAGTACTTCCCTCCCACGATGACAGCAGGTCACGTTTTCCTCTTACGAAAGAGAGCGAGCGAGAGAGAGAGAGAGAGAGAGAGAGAGAGAGAGAGAGAGAGAGAGAGAGATAAACTTTTTGGGGACGAAATTCTTACATAAGGAGGCGACAGCTGAAGGAGAGTTAAGTGAAAAGAGATATGGTGTAAAATGTGGAGCGAAAAATAAATAATATTTTTTTTTTCCAGACAATATTTTTCCTTTAATAACTTAGTAATGTTAAATGCAGCTCTTCGTCAAGTAAACAAGCGTACATCATTTTACAAATTTTGTTAAGATACGATAAAAGGCTCTTTTGTAATGATTTATATTTATTTTTTTTTCTCTCAAGATAATTATTTTCCCGACGCAAAAACCCATATACTCCATTTCATATGAAAATGCCTTGTATTAACCTACTGTAGATTCATCTACCGATATCATAACAGATATGTCTAGCACTTGGTTTTACATTTAACAACTCTTTTCCTTCCTTTTAACTTAGATTACAAATTATCTGGTGCCTTAATTATTTAACACAACCAAGATTCTTTTAAGTGAATTCAAATCTACACATAACAAACAACACTTTTATACATCTTTTTATTCTATATATTATGTAATAGTGTAAATTTACTAGCTGGAGTATTCTTGCACCATATTGCTTACTCATTTCAATCGTAGTTTCAAGATAGAACATGTTTGATCATGACCTACGACTTACACTGATACTACTGTATTAAGTTGCGACACAAATTAACTGTACCAATGCGCTAAAGCCTGTATGAGGTCATATGCACTTGGTAAAAGCCTAAATCTCAGATAGCAAATGTGTTGCTGACCATACGGCTTAATGTGTTTAGTAAAAAAAATTCTAGAGTGGATATCCTCTTAAAACCTGGTAAAGATTGGGACACCAATTGCTAACATTATAAAAGTAACTAACAGGATCAAGCAAAGAGACTGTAATTGCACATAAAGAAATATCATCAGCTTCAAATATGCGTATCAGATTGAGATGTGGATGATTCAAGCATGCAATTGCATACAATGCCCTTAACCTTTTTTCTCCAAAAACTGTATCTACTGCATCAGAATTTACATCAACATCATAGTCTGAAGGTTTCAAAGAAATTCTGTAATGCTACCATTAAAAATATTACTTACTGTTTCTTAACAACTACCAAGCGTAAAGCATCAATTTTGTATTAATTGTTACGAAGATAACTTCTTACGAAAATGCAAACCTGGCTGAAGATGTTAGAATGATCTTTACAACTAACTCACCATTTTGAATAATAGAATATCCTAAGTTCATATGATAACTGGGAAGGTGTGGCTAATTTACACTACGAACAGAGACAGAAATATTAATTGGCACAATTAAATCAAGATAATTACTAATTTATGACAGCAGTGCCAACATTCTACATCTTTTGGCTCATGACTCAGAAATTGATAATATAAAAGAAAGAATCACTATGTCTCAGCAAGGTGCCATCAAGAGGGTGGTCAATGTGTTTGCTATGCTTTAGCGAGCCAAATGGACCAAATGTAGCATTACCAGAAGATCTATAGACAGAACTGGCTATCTTACGAGGAGGATAAAAAAAATTATGCTATATATCAGTTTAGTGAGACCGGTGTTGCTATATGGGCATGCGTCATGGTATGACTATGAAGCAAACTCCAACAGATTTAGTAGATTCGAGAACAAAGCCCTCAGAAGGATATTGGAAGTTGAATGGCAGGACAGGATTAAAAATGAAACTATAAGAGAGATTACTCTGGTGTTATATGTGGATGAGATCATGGTGAGGGGTAGATGGCGATGATTTGGGCATGCTCTCCGCACTCCTCACATGAGATTAGTTCACCAAACATTTAACAGGGCTCCACCAGGTACGAGAAGAGTTGGAAGACCCAGGCCCACATGTCTGAGGACTATGAAGCGTGAATCATGAGATGATGAATTGAGAAGTATCGAATTAAAAGTTCAAAATAGAAACAACTGCCGAAATCTAACCAAGGCCCTTTGGTTCGATAGGCGTAAGAGATGATGATGATGATGATTAAATAAATCCTTCAACCTTGTATGGCATCAGAGCTGATCATGGGATACTTTGGTTACCCAAACAAATCAATGGGTCATTGTATAAAGATATTCATTGGGACAACGACTCTAAAGCTTCATCATTGGGATTTTTCTTGGGCTTCTCGTGCAAGAATACTACATTCCATGCCGAATAATTACAAATACAACGGATACATTCAATAGAAAAAAATTACATTCAATTTGGAAAATGGATGTTACCTAACAATTTACCTATTTTCCAACTTTACCTACTGACAAATCAATTAAATTTTACCAAATCATTCAATGGTTTATTCAGTGAGGAATAACAGTTAATGCAGCTTCAGTAACAAAAGGATTTAATTTTTCATCCATTGTAACGAATATCACACCATTGAC
>NC_090737.1:15627600-15630100 GCF_036898095.1 Palaemon carinicauda
AATAGTAGTAGTTGCCTGGCACTATGCCCAGACATGTACTCTTGCAGCATGGCAGCAATTCCATGGAAAAACTAATAAAACTCTTTACACAAACAGTTTGAAAAATAAAGAAGACACTGGACCACCAAAAATAAAGGGAATCCAAAGCTGAACTGAAGAATGAGGTTAATAGTTAATATACAGAAGGAATAGAATACTAATGAGGGCCCTCAGATTTGACGTACTGCCCACCAGAAGTCACGTTAACATAATATAGTTCACTCGGGATATCTCGACGCACCACCCTCCAGAAATGAGTCTAACATAAAGAGCGCGCTTGCGAGTTGGGGGGAAAATCCATGACGGACGGCAGCAGCCTTCTTTTATTTCGCTTTGGAGTCCATCTGTTACCGGAGGGCGTCCCGGCGCTCGTAACGTAAATCATAAAAATGAAATGTTTTGCGGATTCTTGAAATCTTCTTATTACGGCTTGTATATCAGCGTTTATGGCACAAGTATGCTCCTCAAAAAAAGCTCCCTCCCTCTCTCCGTCTCTCGTTGAAATATAGCTTCCAGGTAAAAGAAGAAGGAGAAACAGTCGAAGAAAACGGAGAAGTCAGGGTTATGTATAACCCTAAATCATAAAGCTCTCTCTATCTTTTCCCACTTATCTTTTAGTTTCTAGTGATATGTCTCACGGTAACTTTAATCTGCACTGTACCCTGAAACATTTCTGCTGAACATCATCTCCTTAAGGAATAATGAAAATGTGCTCAAAGAAGAAAAGTTTTAGCAAGGACAAAATAGGAGTGACTATCATGAAATTAGGAAAGCAATATACGGACAGAAAAAAAAATATAAACAGGTAAATCGCATACCCAAGGAGATCATTTGCTAATGAAACTAATAAAAAACACAATACTTAGAATTAGTGCGATGTTAGTTGGAAAAGTAACATGATATGCAAAAATCTTACTTCAACAAGTGGGCGAAATAATAAAATAAAAATCATAACAGAACGTTTATCAAAGACCACCCACCTCTGTCTATTCGCCTCTTCCTCTGTCAGTCATCTAATGCTCTCTCTCTCTCTCTCTCTCTCTCTCTCTCTCTCTCTCTCTCTCTCTCTCTCTCTCTCTCTCTCTCTCTCTCTCTCTTCGTCTTTTTGAATGCCTGCCACGATGAAATTGGAAGGCAGCCTCTAGCCAAAATTCTTGGTAGGGACATTAGTTATTTTACCTCAGTCTCCTTCTTCATTTTCGTGGAAAGCAAGCTTTGTTCTCCTTGTTATTGTTATAGTCTTGAAGTAAATTGGTTTCTTGGCAGGAAGGGTTCGAATTTCAAGAGCTCCTGCTAGAGAAGTAAAGATATTTTCAACAATTCATTACGGTCGAATATTGCTTGATAAAAGTACATCACTTTTATTCTTTTGTGCATTTTCCATTTGTTTTATTGGAGGGTACAAATTTATGTTTATTTGCTTTTGTTGATTTGCTAGCGCAAAATATTTTCCTTACCTACACAACGGGAAGGCCTTTTTCCGGTTGTTTGGCTATTACTAAAATACAGGAAAAAAATTTATATTGCCTGTCTGTTTACAAACAGTATTAAACAAACAGAAAATCACGCGATATTTGCGAGAATTTTACTCAAACGTGAATGTTATTGCTGTCAATAATTGATTTTTGAAGAAAGCCGAGGCTTAGGCAGTTTAAATGAATGACATATAGTCTGAACAACGCCACACTGTGTCCCAACTCTTTGTAATTCAGCTGATCAAATTTTACTTTTTTGTCCCTGTAATTTCAATCAAAAGACAATGTTCTGTAATTTTTATGCATTCGCATATATTGTTTCAACAAATATACTGATACGTTTATAAAATTTCTATTTCATTGTTTTTTTTTTTTTTTTTTTGCTATCTTTTACCATTTTCCTCCTATATCTCCGTTCCCCTTCTCTTTATATGTTCTAGTGATTAGTCAAAATATATTTCTTTTATCTTCCATCTCAATCTCCCCCTAATGCTTTCCACCCCAAATAATATAGATATTTGGCATATCACATCTAGACATTCCTCTAACCTGAATGAACGTTAGATCATAATCTGTCCACATTTTACCATTTCCACCATCGAATATTCTAGCCTTACAATACGTCATTCTTTCGTTTCTGAAAGCATATTTCAGAAAGAACCCTATCTTAATTAAAATGAGTTTTATTGTTCAATAAAACTCCTCAATCGTGTCTTTTTAATCACCTCCTCATCTTATCTTCGTGTGAGTTTCCAAGGCCTCCGCCTCAGAAGCCTAACGCCACTAACATCATTTTCGCCATAATTATCATCCCAGCTTCTTCCAGCCTTGATTTAAATGTTCGTCCCGTGCTCATTAGAAAAGCACTTATCCATTTATATCCAATAATTCACGCTACTCATTACCGATTTGGTCTTATATTTTCCGTCATTTCATCGAAAATACTTTTTTCGTTTAAACTGTAACAATTTGATTAGCATAAACTT
>NC_090737.1:15647600-15652600 GCF_036898095.1 Palaemon carinicauda
CACTTTTGAGTAACGACTAAAAATTAAGCTAGTTTTTATGAAGGTTGGAACTGCATCCATATTCCTTCTTGAACGGTTTTTGTTAAGATCATTTCTATGGTAGGATAATCATTCTGGCCTCATTAAAACTAAAATAATGATAATTCACAGCTATACGTTCAAAGTACCTTAATAAAAAAAAAATAAAGTTTTTCATTAAAAAAATATCTCTAAAAACAATGCTTAGGAAATAGTGGATTTCTTTGATTGCCATGCAAAACTATGCTTAATTGAATTTTCCGTTTCAATTCAATGCCATTCAAGCCAGCTATTGATTAGTAACCCAGACGGGAATTTATGAAAATCATAATCTCTTTAGTTAACTTACCTAACAATAGATCACCAGTTTTAGGGCAATTTCAAAGATCATTTGTTTAAATGTATTACAAAATAAACAACACATAATTTTCAAAATATCAAACTGATGATTATAAGTGAGTATTGTACATTACGCATACTATTTGCTTAAGTAAACTACAACTGCAATAGTGCACGTACTTATTCAAATACACTTTCATGCAATTCGAAAGTCTTTAAAATATAAAACCCTTTCTGCAGAACGCCTTCAGGAAAATCAAACCGCAGACAACATTAAGATGCTGAGAAAAAACATCTATGCTGGGATCTAAATTCTCTGCTCTCGCATTTTGCATTGCTTATGTACAAAACCTTTCCGGGAAACGTAAGTAGATAAGAATGGGTTTTACCATTAGGAAATTCCCCGGGGTATATGATTCGGGCCGTTTCTGTTGGTTACTGTAAAAACGACATCAATATTAAACAGAACCAAAAGGAGAATCCCGTGTTGCCTAAATTCAGTGTTGCAAAAAAAGATGGAGGTCTGTTGGGTACTTCTCTGTTGTGCTTATCATTTAAATAATTTCTTATTACTTAAATGCAAAGGGAATCAGCATATTCTATATTTCACTAAAATTAATGATATAATTTGCTCCGATTCGTTGACGTACCATCTTCGGAACTCTCGTGGTTTACTTCGCACAAAGATACAACAAACATGCTGACATACACGCACGCACACAAAAACAATAAATTCATATATATATATATATATATATATATATATATATATATATATATATATATATATATATATCTATATATATATATCTATATATATATATATATATATATATATATATATATATATATATATATATATATATATATATATATATATATATATATACAGTATATATATATATATATATATATATATATATATATATATATATATATATATATATATATATGTATATATATATATATATGTATATATATATATATATATATATATATATATATATATATATATATACTGTATGTGTATATATATACAGTATATATATATATATATATATATATATATATATATATATATATATATATATATATATAAATATATATATATATACACACACATATATATATGAAAAGACGCACACACACACACACACACACACACATATATATATATATATATATATATATATATATATATATATATATATATATATATATATATATATATATATATATTCTTCATATATCCCAAAAATCAATAAACTGTTAGTGTGTAGTGTTCGTCTAATGATCAACAACTATTTTGAAAAACAAGTCGGACGATTATTACTTCTTGTAACGACAAGACTAACTTTATTACATCCCAAACGCAGTATTGGATATATCTTTTCTGCACTTATGTCTTATAATGACAGAATGCGACGAAACAGAATTAATTTACCAGCCTTCCGGACTGCAACAACTGAAATCCAGTTTTACTTACGGCATTTTCGACATAAAACGCGCTGAAACACAATCTTCATGATGAAACTCCCTGCCGACAAATAATATCTTTTATAAGTTCAAGGATCGTCTACCATTGGCTAGATATTGTAATCTCTTACAGATTGCTCTGCCTCCAGTGCTCAGATTTTGTTAACTATTTTGTTCGCTTCCCAGCAGGAAGTCAAACATTGCTCCAGATATTACTGGGAAAAATTATTGACATTATATTTCACGACATGTAAGACAAAGCCACCCAATGAATGTTAGTTTATATAAATACACACACACATACACGCACACACAAACATACATGCATATATACAGATTATAAATGAACACACACACACAAATATATATATATATATATATATATATATATATATATATATATATATATATATATATATATATATGTATATATATATATATATATATATATATATATATATATATATATATATATGTATATGTATGTATATGTATATATATATATATATATATATATATATATATGTATGTATATATATATATATATATATATATATATATATATATATATATATATATATATATATATATGTGTGTGTGTGTGTGTGTGTATGTGTGTGTGTGAGTACAGAAATCGGTCTGGGTTACACTATGAATAAAAATATCGATACAATATTTACATTGGAAAACTTTGATGAATAAGAGGGTTGTGTTATCTTAATAATGGTTTCGATAAAATCAACAGTGACTATTTTATAATCCTTTATAGGCGATATATATCTCTTTCATTATTGTCACACATCAATTTGGCACACCAAGGGCTAAATCTCTCGCAATCTCTAACCAGTACCTGCGTTATATTTCCCTTAATTTTCACACCACAGGAAATATTCTAATCTATGAATTTATTGTGAGCTAAGAACTACGTCATTACTTCATTTTATGGTCGGAATATTTTCTTTTAAAAAAGAGCTCTTAAAATTACAGTCGAGAATAAGAGGTACGAAAATTGTTTTTCTTCAGTACTTTATTATACGTTTCGTTTCAGAATTCATTTAAAGTGTCGTTTTATAACGATAACAAACGCCAGAATGTCCATTCATATGATTATGTAATATATATATATATATATATATATATATATATATATATATATATATATATATATATATATATATATATATATATATATGTATATATATATATATATATATATATATATATATATATATATATATATATATATATATTTAAATATGATCAATTTTCACATTTAAAAGTTTTTCATATATTCAAATAAGTCATAAGTACCTCTTAATATCGAGTTCGCTTTACCTCGGGATCAAAGACCAAAGGGGAATTAAATTTCTGATATTATCTTATGGTCAGCCAAGGATTCGAACCCGGACCAAGGAAACTATGGTTCCAGTGAATTACCCATGGTCCACAGTAGTAAGTCACTGGAACCTCCGTTTTCTTGTTCCAGGTTTAATCCTAAGCCAACCAGAAACTTATTTTAAATGGTATACTGTAGAATGCCAGATTTTGAGGGCCATTAAACGTTTCTGTGATGAATACTGTGTGTATTTGAATATACAGATGGCTAAGTGAATTAAAGAGTCTCTGAAATTAGGGTGCAGTACATCTCCGTGGCTGTAGAAGACCTTCATAGACGGAGTAATGAAAGAATAAGAAGATAGGACAATAAACAAGGGATAAAAAAGTCATACATGCAGTCAAGATCGATATGTAGAACGCCTGATGATTGTAGATGGTATGGCAATAGTGAAAATACGGGAGGAAGGAGAGATTCGGAGAATGGAGCAATTGATTTCAATAGAAGTATGCAAGTCACTGAGTTGTTTAGGTGTATACGAGTAGATTAAAAAAAAAAAAGGGACATCTTGATGGGACAAAGGAGAATCACAGTCAGGTGGAGTACGGAAGGTGAAGTATCTTGCAAGAAACTAGGAATAATCTTGAAATGTCTATGGGGTCACAGTTCAAATAACCGTTGAGACAAGTTGACTAAATATTCATGTCATAAGAAGGATTGGAAAGGAGAGAAATGTGAAAATATATATTACAAGTTATAAAATGGTTGACATAGAAGATGAAAAAAGGGATCAGTGTTGAAAGATAATTTCGCAAAAAAAAAAAAAAATACATAAATAAAATAAATAAATAAATACTCCAACAGAGTGGATCTAAACTAGAGGAAATTAAGACGCGTTACAGATCAGCATACCCTCTACCAGTCAATATAAGTATGAACCTCATTTCCAGCAAATTTTCTAGAGCATTTGCCACCTCTTACCTAATGAGAACCATTATTAGTAGTGGTCCAGCTGCTGCATCCAACCACAACCTATTAAAAATCACATATGCACCTTGCCACACGCAAATCTATACTTTACACTAATTTATCAATTATGTAAATCAGGGAGCTCCTATTCCATCCAGAAGGTACTTCCTCTGTCTCTCCATCCTCTTTTCCTATTGACCGCAATCTCACCATTCTTGCGAGCTAATGAAGGGGAAGCCTACAGGTCTATCATCTGAGTCACCATCAGCCATTGCCTGGCCCTCCATGGTCATAGCTTGGATGGAGAGAGTGGCTTGGGTACTGATCCTATGTACAGCATATATGGTCAGGGTCTAGGGCTTGTCACTGTTCCATGCCTCTGGCATTCATGAGTGACCTTTAAGCATTTAAAGACTTCTGACTTAAAATAATCAGCCCTTCACCTACTTACTACCCGTTTAACTTTGTCCAAAACGCTTCAGAACAGTGATAGCACTTTTAAATCTTCCTTATCTAAACATTTCTAACATTTTTCAGTTGCTTCTAACATCTGGCGGGAGTAAAAGAGTTACAATATTGAAGAGAAAATGCTGAGGCAGTGAAACTGCATCTTGTAATGAGGAGCAGCGTCGCTCCTAGTTAAATTAAATCAGGAAGCAACGTGGATTACAAGACTAGATTTTCTGACTGACAGATTGATTGATTTGAGGTTTTCTGGCATCCTGACATCTAAGGTCATTGACGCCGACTAGATTTTCTGAGGGAACGTGTAGGCTTCACGGTGAGGAACTCACTTTCATTCATATCTAATGAAAATTAATATAATTTTCATTAGCTTTGTATCTTCCATTTACCTGCATAG